>NC_050583.1:3891622-3936622 GCF_013368585.1 Megalops cyprinoides | reverse complement strand
TCCATTGAAACCTGATCATGCAGCACTTCTAATATTGTTGAATCCGTATGGTTTTTTGATTGTGTTGTACTGTGTCTCATTTGTAAGTTGCTTTGGATAAAAGTGTCTGGTAAACGAATAACTGTAAATGTAAAAGGCATTATTATGCACGTGTCTGTCACGTACTTGGCGAAGCCGATGAAGTCCTCGTGGTTGGTGTTGATGTAGGACAGCTCGATGTCAATCAGCAGAAGAACCTAGAAACGAACAGTGCTGTGTGAGGCAGGGGCCTGACCTGTGCTCTCCCTCCACACCCTCCCTCCCCCATCCCCAAAATTCCAGTGCCCCTCTGACCCCACGCCCAGCTCACCTGGTCCTTGGTCTTGCCCTCTCTCTCTCGGACGTACGTGGTAACGATCCTCTCCGTCTCCTCTCTCAGTTTAGGGTAGGAGCTCAGCTGTGAGCGACACACCAACACAACTGCTGGTACTGATGCTACCACACACACACACACACACACACACACACACACACACACACACACACACGCACACTCGCAAAAACACAAACGCATGCATGCACACACACACGCACACGCACACACACCAGGGTTTCTGTTATCCGGTAATTACTGATTTTTTCCTGGTAAAATTTATAGAAAAACGATAAATTAAAAACTTGCCGGTCAAAATGTTCAGTAATAATACTCATACAACACAAGCTATAATGAAGGCTATTTATTTTTTTTAGCTATAACAAAAGTTCAACGGGCTGTCCCTCGACTGGGCTACGCTGGCTAAAAACGCCTATGTTCTGCCCGTGTCAAGCATGCCAGCAGAGAGGGATTTCTCTCTGCAGAATCAAATTAAGACGGCGCTGCGAAGTCATCTGGAGGAGGAGAGAGTGACGCGGCTTATGCGCATTGCAAGCTGCAAACAGTGCAAAGACACATTGGACACATTAATAATAAAAAAAATTTAGGCGATTGATTATTCTGTGAATTATTTGTTTTATTGTTAATCAAGGAGGATAAGGGGGAACAGTTTGAAAGTAATGATAGATTTAAAGGCAGCGTTTGGGCTTCTCCTGTTTCCAGGTCACCAGCTACCACTGATTGAAACATGACCGGTAAGTTTCAAATTTGTCCAATGAAATAAATTCTTTCCGGACACCAGACCAACAAGAAAAAATCCTAGCAGAAACCCTGGCACACACATGCTCACACGCACACGGGCACACACACACGCACACGGGCACGCACGCACGCACGCACACGATAAACAGGTGAAGGGGAGATACAGGCATTAGAGCTGATGTGTGGTGCATGTTCACCATCAGTTTGCTGTGGCCAGGTTTCAGCTCATTAACTGACCATGTGACCAGATTATATCAGGTTTAACCGCATTTCGTCAAATAAAACCTACCACCAATTTTTTTTTTTTTTACAATTTTTGGAACATTGTTCACAATTACAAATCGGAGCATTGTATGTCTATGCAAAACCCCCTGTTACGATCTGATACACGGCCACTCCAAAGCGACAGCGAAAGCTGATTGGCTGCAGCATTAGTGGGGTGTTAGCTGGGGACAGAGGGTACAGTCAGAAGCATTAATGAAAGGCAGATGCAGTTCTACAGGTGACCAGAGGGGGCGCTGTAGATTGACTGGCATTGTCCCCACCACCTGCACTAAAAGCACTGAGAGGGACACCCCAGCTGGAGCTGCTGGGCTTTAGGCAGAGGGATCCAAAAGGAGGCTAAGCAGAGGAAAGAGGCCTCTCCTCTGGGGAGGTTAACAGAAGACTGCTGGGAACTCATTTAGATCCAACAAACTGCTTGGGCTACTACATAACATTGCTATCATTCAGCAGATGCTCTCATCTAGATCGACTTACACATGTTTTGATTTTTACATGCTATCCACTTACACAGCTGGATGTTTACTGAGGCAGTTATGGGGTAAGTGCCTTGCCCAAATTCACAGCAGCAGGGGAATCGAACCAGCAACCTTTCGGTTACGAGCCCTGCTCCTTTAACCGATGTGCTACCCTGCCGCCCCCAGAGTTTCAAAAATACAGAAAATATTATTCTTCCAGTCGACCGAGTCGGCAAAAAAAGGGATTATTTGGGAGGGGGAGCTTACCGACAGGCATGCATTTCAGCAACTTTCTGAAAGAATGAGAAGTTCTCCTCGGCAAGGCTCTTTGCATGTAGCACTCGCGTTTTCTTTCTATGGAAAGCTCTGTGTATGTAAGACCTCTTCACAGGATTGGTTACTGGGGTGAAGCTAGTGGGCGGGGTTTAGGCAGAGCCCCCTTCCATATGGATCCGGTACCAACACATCAAACGCAGCATGGCAGCCAATCAAATCCGCAATGGGGAGGGGCCGCTGTTGAACACAGCCAATCGAAAACCCTTTCCAAACAGCAGCACACACTACTTAACCTCCTAACTAACTCAATGCCATGACAATACAGTTATTGAAGTGTAATATTACACAGGACAAAAGGAATTATGTTTTAGCTGTCCTATACTTCCTAGAGAGCTTCTTAGAATGGGCCGGTTTTTAATCAGCGAGTCTGATTTTGTTTTGTTTGCTCTGAGAGGGTGCCGTCCAGTGGGTGGTGTCACACAGAATATCTTCCCTCCCAGTTGAATAACGGTTCCGTGCTCATAAGTGTCCCATAACTGCGGTGGGGGTGGGGGGGTGGGGGCGCTATTACAGACAATAATCACCAAGCAGGAAGAGGAAGAGGAGGAGCTGGGGTCATAAGGAATTGGGGGGGGGGGGGGGGGGGGGGGTGCACGAGTATGACTGGAGGCCATAGAGGTTTATTGTGGACGAACTGGTGAGGGTGTGGCCACACCTCCACAACACAAAGCCTTGTCGTGGTCAGTGCAGAGGGAGAGGGTGTTAGCGCACCATCTCCAAAGTCCCCCAAGGAGAAGCTGTTTCTCACGTTATATTACATATATTACAGCTACATATGACATATATATGTAAATATAAATACAGACAGCGATAGCATGCGTAAATATATAAATATACATATATTATAGCATTACATCGTGTCATTTAGCAGACACTCTTGCCCAGAGCACCTTCCGAAAAAGTGCATCACAACGCTAAGAGCAGTTGTCGAATAGTACTACAAGAGGTCAGAAAGATACTGAGCTAACTAGTGTAGAGTGCCTTTTATAGAAAATAGGGATAGATAGGATATATATTGGGATAGGCAGAGTATATACTACACATGTATGTATAATTAACATATATTTGTGTTACTTATGCTATTACTTATACTACTGTATAACTTATACATATATACACGTACATATAATACATTATATAACATAACATGTTACGCATAATGTGAAGCTGTAATGTATGTAATATATATATATTTATGTTTAAACAAACACGTAAACCAATTTAAAGACCCCCCCGGGAAGACTGGAGAGGGAGGGGGAGTGATTTCACAGAGGAGGTGGGGGCAGGAGGGGTGATCATTACGGGCAGGGAGAGTGGCGAACCCCCTGCCCCCCCCACGGTTACCTTCTCGGTACACTTCCTGACGAGGGTGGTGAGCTCGGACACCACCAGGTCCACACATTTCAGACTGGGCTCTTTCAGTTTGCGAATCTGCTTTTTCACGATGGCCTCGAAGGCCAAGTCGGGCGTGAAGAGGCCCGTTCTGCAGGCAGGGCGGGGCCGGGGGGAGGGGTTATGCATCAGGTGAAATGTCCAATGGGGGAACGTGGTGTTTGTGGGGGGGGGCGGGGGAATAACAGAAAAAAAAAAAAAAAAAAACACATACAGCAATGACAGACAGGAAAGACAGAGAGAGGAGAGCAAGAAAAACAGAGACAAAAAGGAGTTTTTGTTTAGTCCGTTAGTTTTCACTCCCGTCTGCAAAAAAAAAAGAATAAATAAAAAAAAAAACCAAGCAAGAACCAAACAGGGCAAGCTGCAAGTTTTCAGATTCAATCCTCAAATGTTCAAGATCCCTCTGAGTTCACCTAACGGTGCGAAGAATTTAGGGCAATAATGTTCAAGCTAAAGCAGCAAAATAATTGGGTATAATATGAAGAAATGCCAGGGGAATTGTGGGTAAAATTCTCCCAGGGCCCAACCGGTAGGAACCAAGCAGGGGTTTCAACAAGGAAACGCCACTGTCCACATCGATGCCACGGGTTAACGACACTGGCCGCAACCACACACACACACACACACACACACACACACACACACAACGAGCCCACCCCTACCAGAGAGAGGCCCTGGAAGCTGCAGAATCCCTCTCACTCAGTGGTATTACAGTAATACCACCTCACCACTAGAGGGCAGCAAAGCAAAAACAGGGTCTGCCGAATATGTCACGCTACGCCAATATGAACAACGCCCGTCGGGCTGTTGTTAAAGTCTCACTACAGCGGGCTGTACTCGGGTCCGAATCCGCAGGTCAGGGCAGGAGAGGCTCAGGCTCACCGGTAGGTTGTGGGTTCCGGGACAGGTGGCCATTTGAGGAAGGAGAAACCTGCAGCTTGCCCAGCGTGAGCCTGGAAGCACTCAAGGTGGGACAGGAAGCTCCCGAACTCTACGCCCCCACCGGCACAACCCCCACCCCACCCCACCCCCAAACAAAAAAAATATATATACATAAACACACAACAGCAATCCGGGCAGGGCAGGGTGGGGCGGGGCTACAGGGGTCACTCAACGCTGGTCTCTGGGGGGCCGTTTTGGTGAGGGCGGACCCAACTGGACGTCAAAGCCGGGCGCGTCATCCAACCCAGGCAGAGGCAGGCCGAAAGCATTCCCATCCCCACATACGGAGACAGCGTGACCTGTGACCCCTGCAGCCCTGCCCTCCCGCCACCCCCCCCCCCCCACCCAGTGCCACGGGTGGGGGTCTGAGCAGTACCTTGTTGGTGCACTGCCTGACGGTGTTGATGAGCTCCTGAATCACCAGATCGATACATTTGAGACAGGGCTCTTTCAGCTTAATGATCTGCTTTTTCACAATGGCTTCAAAGGCCAGGTCTGGAGTGAACAGCCCTGTCCTGCACACGCACACAGAGACAGACAGACAGACAGACAGACAGTGAGAGTCAGACACAGACAGGTGGTCAAAGACACAGGAGGGATGCAAACAGACAGACACAGACGCAGTCAGAAACAGACACACAGACGCAGTCACAAACAGACACACAGACGCAGTCACAAACAGACACACAGACGCAGTCACAAACAGACACACAGACGCAGTCAGAAACAGAGACGCAGACGGAGTCAGAAACAGAGACACAGACGCAGTCAGAAACAGAGACACAGACGCAGTCAGAAACAGAGACACAGACGCAGTCAGAAACAGACACACAGATGCAGTCAGAAACAGACACACAGATGCAGTCACAAACAGACACACAGATGCAGTCAGAAACAGACACACAGACGCAGTCAGAAACAGACACACAGACGCAGTCAGAAACAGACACACAGACGCAGTCACAAACAGACACACAGACGCAGTCAGAAACAGAGACACAGACGCAGTCAGAAACAGACACACAGACGCAGTCAGAAACAGACACACAGACGCAGTCAGAAACAGACACACAGACGCAGTCACAAACAGACACACAGACGCAGTCAGAAACAGACACACAGACGCAGTCAGAAACAGACACACAGACGCAGTCAGAAACAGAGACACAGATGCAGTCAGAAACAGGCAGACACAGACGCAGTCAGAAACAGACAGACACAGTCAGAAACAGAGACACAGACGCAGTCAGAAACAGGCAGACACAGACGCAGTCAGAAACAGGCAGATGCAGTCACAAACAGACACACAGATGCAGTCACAAACAGACACACAGATGCAGTCAGAAACAGACACACAGACGCAGTCAGAAACAGACAGACGCAGTCAGAAACAGAGACACAGATGCAGTCAGAAACAAAGACACAGACGCAGTCAAAAACAGACACACAGACGCAGTCAGAAACAGACAGACGCAGTCAGAAACAGAGACACAGATGCAGTCAGAAACAAAGACACAGACGCAGTCAGAAACAGACACACAGACGCAGTCAGAAACAGACAGACGCAGTCAGAAACAGAGACACAGGCGCAGTCAGAAACAAAGACGCAGACACAGTCAGAAACAGAGACACAGACACAGTCAGAAACAGACAGACACAGGCGCAGTCAGAAACAAAGACGCAGACACAGTCAGAAACAGAGACACAGACACAGTCAGAAACAGACAGACACAGACGCAGTCAGAAACAGAGACACAGGCGCAGTCAGAAACAGAGACACAGGCGCAGTCAGAAACAGAGACACAGGCGCAGTCAGAAACAGAGACACAGACGCAGTCAGAAGCAGACAGACACAGAGACCCGAGGCAGTCAAAGAGAAAGACAAACAGAAATAATCAGAAACAGGAATACAGACAGTAACAAACGCACACAGCCAGAAACAGAAAGACAAATAGCCAGTCGAAGACAGAAACACACAGACAGATAAGTACACACATGCACACACATACAGGCGCGTTGGGAGTAAGTGGGGGGAGGAGTGTGTGAGAGAGTGGGCACAGAGGCAGGGAGAAAAGAGAGGAAAGAAGGATAGAATGAAACAGGCTTATATTTCTCATCAAAAAGACACATTTTAAAGAGTCAGCTGACTGGAGAAACCTCAATGATCATTATCTCAGTGTATTGCATGCAAGAGGAGGGGGGACAGTGCGACAGAGAGCGAGAGCGAGAAAGAGAGAGTGTGAAAGAGGGGAAGAGTAAAAGAGAAACAGGCATTACAAAAAAAGAGGAAAGAGGGGGAAAGGGGAAAGAGATTAAGGTGTGAGAGGAATAAAGGTGGTATAATCATACATGTGTAGACAATATATGCTAAGAGGTACAGACAGTTTGTGTTACAGACAGAGAGGTACAGACAGTGTGCATTACAGACAGAGAGGTACAGACAGTGTGCATTACAGACAGAGAGGTACAGACAGTGTGCATTACAAACAGAGAGCTACAGACTGCTTTACAGACAGAGAGGTACAGACACAGTGTGCGTTACAGACAGAGAGGTACAGACAGTGTGCTACAGACAGAGAGGTACAGACTGCGTGCTACAGACAGTTTGCGTTACAAACAGAGAGGTACAGACAGTGTGCGTTACAGACAGAGGTACAGACAGTGTTACAGACAGAGAGGTACAGACTGTGCTTTACAGACAGAGAGGTACAGACAGTGTGCGTTACAGACAGAGAGGTACAGACTGTTACAGAGTTTGCGTTACAGACAGAGAGGTACAGACAGTGTGCGTTACAGACAGAGGTACAGACAGTGTGTGTTACAGACAGAGGTACAGACTGTGCTTTACAGACAGAGAGGTACAGACAGTGTGCGTTACAGACAGAGAGGTACAGACAGTGTGTGTTACAGACAGAGAGGTACAGACTGTGTTACAGAGTTTGCGTTACAGACAGAGAGGTACAGACAGTGTGTGTTACAGACAGTGTGCGTTACAGACAGAGGTAAAGACTGTGTGTGTTACAGATAAACAGGTACAGACAATCCACTTGCCTCACGCCATGGATGTTCTTGATAGCATAGCTAATCTCTCGCCTCAGCTCTTTTTCATCAAACTCCATCTGAGAGAGAGAGAGAGAGAGAGAGAGAGAGAGAGAGAGAGATTGCGTCTGTGTGTGTGCATACATATTCGGGCAGATCTCTGCTTTTCAAAAGCATGAACAAGACAGATGCACACACTGGTTCACCTATGCCTGTGGCCCTTAAAGACAGCCCGTATGAGAGGCAGCGGGAGCGGCAGCCGCAGTGCGGTGAGCGAGATGGGCCAACAACCAGAAGGCCGCAGGATCTAACCCCAGGTGCACGCAGTACCATTGCTGCTTTCATCAAAATGACCAAAACATAGACAACCTGTACCAACAGATAACATGCAATATGCATCTCTGTGTGAGTCTCTGTGTGAGTCTCAAATGCTAGTGCTGTATATGAAATAACGGAAACACAGGTGAGAAGCCCCCAGATGATCACCAGGGTGACGGTTGTCAGCGGCTTGTTGCCGGGAGCGGCAGCGTACCTTAACCAGCTCGAACGGGAAGCGCTCGTGGAAGATGCGGTTGATCCGGGCTCCGCCCGACAGCTCCACCGTGTCCACCTGGTCCCCCGAGCCCTCGATCCGCTTCTCAAAGTCCACCCCGAACTGCTGCACCATCCTGCGGAGCAACGGCTAACGTCACGTCTGTGTCTGCGCCTGTCTGCGCCCTGTGTGACTGTACTCCTGCTCTACTCACTGCAGAGTGACTGTACTCCTGCTCTACTCACTGCAGAGTGACTGTACTCCTGCTCTACTCACTGCAGAGTGACTGTACTCCTGCTCTACTCACTGCAGCAGAGACTGTACTCCGGCTCTACTCACTGCAGAGTGACTGTACTCCGGCTCTACTCACTGCAGAGTGACTGTACTCCGGCTCTACTCACTGCAGAGTGACTGTACTCCGGCTGTACTCACTGCAGAGTGACTGTACTCCTGCTCTACTCACTGCAGAGTGACTGTACTCCAGCTCTACTCACTGCAGCAGAGACTGTACTCCGGCTGTACTCACTGCAGAGTGACTGTACTCCGGCTCTACTCACTGCAGAGTGACTGTACTCCGGCTCTACTCACTGCAGAGTGACTGTACTCCGGCTCTACTCACTGCAGAGTGACTGTACTCCGGCTGTACTCACTGCAGAGTGACTGTACTCCGGCTCTACTCACTGCAGAGTGACTGTACTCCGGCTGTACTCACTGCAGAGTGACTGTACTCCGGCTGTACTCACTGCAGAGTGACTGTACTCCGGCTGTACTCACTGCAGAGTGACTGTACTCCGGCTGTACTCACTGCAGAGTGACTGTACTCCGGCTGTACTCACTGCAGAGTGACTGTACTCTGGCTGTACTCACTGCAGAGTGACTGTACTCCGGCTGTACTCACTGCAGCAGGGCTTTGGTCTTGCGCGTGGGGTCGTCGGGCCGGAAGTTCTTGTACTCCTCCACCTCCTTCTCCAGGGAGAGCAGCTGGCTCTGCAGCTTGCTGCGCAGGCCCGGCAGCGTGTCCCGGATGTGATTGGTCAGTTGCTGAGGATGGCGAGAGGGACAGAGAGCCATTTTAAAATCACCTTTTCGAACACCGACCGAACAGCTTTCACCTTATTGGCATCCCACGCTTACAGCTTCCCAACCTTTCTTTGGCGGTACGAGTGCACGCACATCCATCACACCAACAAAGCATATTTGAATGGAATGAAATGGTAGAGTGGAATGGATGGAATGGAAGTGAATGGAATGGAATGGAACAGAATTGAATTGAATGGAATTGAATTGACTGGAAGTGGATGGCATTGAGTTGAATTTATGTGAATGGAATACAATGGAATGGAATGGAATGGAACTGAATGGAATGCAATGAATTTGAATTGAATTGAATTGCACTGAATGGAATGGAACCGAATTGATTTGAATGGAACTGAATTCCCTAGAACTTAATGGAATGAAATTTGATTGAACAGAACTGAACTGAGATGGGATAGGGAGAGAGAGTGAGAAGAGAGTGAAAGATGGAGAGACAGGGGGGAGAGGGAGAGAGAGACAGAGAGAGATCAGAGGACACACCTGGTTGAGAGTTTTCTGCAGGTGGGGGGTACCCATGCGCTCGGCCATGTGCCTGTACCCCGGGTGGGACAGGAAGAACTTCCTCTCGGCGGCCAGCGCGACTCGGATGTCCTTCTTCCCATCGATGTCCTTCTGACTGCGGTTCACCACCCCGATGTAGCCTGCAGGGGGCAACGGCACACGGCTCTGGAACAGCAGGCAGCGGGAGGCTCACGGGGGTGGGTGTGTGTGGTGTCTGTCTGTCTGTAGCGTTTGTGTGGTGTAGTGTGTGTGTAGTGTGTGTAGCATCTGTGCATGTGTAGTGTGTGTGTAATGTAGTGTGTATGTGTGTGCAGTGTGTGTGTGATGTGTGTAGAGTGTGTATTAAGTGTGCGGTATGTGTAGTGTGTGTATAGTTTAGTGTGTGTTCAGTGCGTGTGTACTGTACATATACATAATGTATATGTAGCATGTGTGTAGTGTGAATGGGGTGTACGTGTATGCGCAGTGCATGCAGAGTGTGTATGCGTGTGTGCACAGCATGTGTGCAGTGTTTGCGTATGCACAGTGTATATGCGTATGCGCAGTGTGAATGTGTAGTGTGTATGCGTAAGCACAGTGTGTATGCGTATGCGCAGTGTGAATGTGTAGTGTGTATGCGTAAGCACAGTGTGTATGCGTATGCGCAGTGTGAATGTGTAGTGTGTATGCGTAAGCACAGTGTGTATGCGTATGCGCAGTGTGAATGTGTAGTGTGTATGCGTAAGCACAGTGTGTATGCGTATGTGCAGTGTGAATTTGTAGTGTGTATGCGTAAGCACAGTGTGTATGCGTATGTGCAGTGTGAATGCGTATACAGAGTGTGAATGTGTAGTGTGTATGTGTATGCGCAGTTTGTATGCGCAGTGTGAATGCGTATGCGCAGTGTGAATGTGTAGTGTGTATGTGTATGCGCAGTTTGTATGCGCAGTGTGAATGCGTATGCGCAGTGTGAATGCGTATGCGCAGTTTGAATGCGTATGCGCAGTGTGTATGTGTATACGCAGAGTGTATGTGTATGCGCAGTGTGAATGCGTATGCGCAGTGTGAATGTGCATGCGTATGCGCAGTGTGTATGCGTATGCGCAGTGTGTATGCGCAGTGTGTATGCGTATGCGCAGTGTGTATGCGTAAGCACAGTGTGTATGCGTAAGCACAGTGTGTATGTGTATGCACAGTGTGTATGCGTATGCGCAGTGTGTATGCGTATGCGCAGTGTGAATGCGTATGCGCAGTGTGTATGCGTATGCGCAGTGCGTGCGCACCTCTGCGCAGTGGCAGCAGCTTGTTCTCCAGGATCTCTCTGGCGTCCGTCCCCTCGTCCATCAGGTCCAGCTTAGTGATCACACCGATGGTGCGCAGCCCTGGTTGGCAGGGTCAGAAGGTCACCTCCATGACAGCGAAGCACCACGCCAACCCCCCACCCCCACAGTACCCCAACAGCGTTAACGGCCCCCACTTACCCTGGGACAGGGACAGGGGAAGGGTTAGGGACAGGGTTAGGGACAGGGTTAGGGATAGGGATAGGCTGAGGATAGGTGGAGGTTAGGGTAAAGGGTTAACAGTAGCATTAGAGTTAGCATTAGCATTAGTGTAAGGGTTAGGGTTGGGGTTAGGGTTAGGGACAGGGGAAAGGGTTATGATTAGGGACAGGGTTACGACCCCCTCGCAGCCCCCCTCACCCTGCGGGTCCACCTCCTTGGCGATCTTCAGGGCGTCGGAGTTGGCCAGGTCAGTGTTGGCGGGCGTGACGGCCAGGATGAGGCAGCTCTCCTTGGTGATGAACTGCAGCAGCATGTCCCGAATCTGGTGCTCGATGTCGGGCGGCTGGTCCCCCACCGCCACCTTCGTCATCCCCGGCAGGTCAATCAGGGTCAGGTTCAGCACTGCGGGACAGGCAGGGGGAGAGAGACGATCAGCGCTGTCTGTGTGTGTGTGTGTGTGTGTGTGTGTGTGTGTGTGTGTGTGTGTGTGTGTGTGTGTGTGTGCGCGCGTGAGAGAGAGTGTGCATGCATGCGTTTCTGTGTGCGTTACCGTGTGGGGAGTACACTCTCAGGTTGATGGGGATGGGGGAGATGCCCTTATTGGATCCAGTGATCCTGTCGGTCTCAGCCTCAATCTCCGCCCGCACCTCCTCAAAATCCACAAACTTCCGACCTTTACAGTGCAGGAACTCAGCGTATTCTGCAGGGGGGCCGGGGGGGGCCGGGGGGAGGAAGGGAGGGAACAGAGGGAGAGGGGAGGGAGAGAAGGAGATTAGGGACTCCCAAACCAGGTACACAAACAGACACACCTGCAGATGACAGAGCAAAATGTTTACACACACACTCACAACACACCCAACCCTCAGACACGCACACAGACGCGCGCGCACACACACACACACAGACGCACAGACAAGCGCACACACGCGTACACACGCAGACACGCGCGCACACAGACACGCACACAGACGCACAGACAAGCGTACACACGCAGACACGCACACAGACACGCACACAGACACGCCACAGACACGCACAGACACACGCACAGACACACGCACAGACACACGCACACACCCACCTGCTTTGCTGTTGACCAGCTGAAGGATGAGAGGCCTGCGTGTGACGATGCCTGACCCTCGAGGAAGGAAGTCCCTGAGAGAGAGCAAAACAAAGCCATACTCTACAAGCTTCTGTATCGATCTTCTATTAGCTCGTTTTTCTGGGCATCGTGATTATTCCTGCTACTTTTACAATGCCGCTCGCCAGCTACATAACTGATTCCGCAGCGAGAGGTCACTCCAGCTTCTTAAATAAGGGCAAACATAATACATGTGTCACATTAAAGCATTTAAACTCGGGCTCTTAAATTGCTCCCACAGATCAATCAAAAGGTCATCATTACCATCGCAATTATAACAACAAAACTGGCTCGCCTCTGTGACTACTTGAATTTTAAAAGAATCATTAATAATAATTTTAGCTATAAATTTCCATATCGTTCTAAAGTAAGACGGTCCATGGTCACAAAAACCATCTCAGTGAAGCAAGCAACAGACGCTCCAAATAAAGTGTGCGACTCCCAGCACTTGAGCAATCCTGGCACTGTACTGCCGCCTTGTGTTCAGAAAAGGTACTGCAGACGCATGTTATGCGCTCAGCCAACATTGACAATAAACCCAAGCCTCTCCTCTTTTATTGGAACAATGCTGTCATTTTACACAACCAAAGAAATGAACGACACACTGCTATGAAGCGTAGCGGACAGTTTCTTTAACTAGTTGGTACAGCGGGAAAACACTCATTTGTGCGGCAGAATCAAGATACGCCTCGGAAAGATCGTTACTAATGCGAGAGTAGAGGGAAAAACACAAGCAAGCCTGGGATTACCCAGACACTGCAACAGAAGATGTGCTTTTCTGCCCGAGAATACTGTAACTTCAGCTTAGCTCAGTGTTTCTCGATCCTGCTCCTGGAGCCCCCTGTCCTGCATATCTTCTATCTATCCTTACTCCAAACACACCTGATTAGTGTGATTAACATGCTCTTGATTAAATCGGGTGTGCTCAGCTAATCAAAAGTGCCACTGATGAGTTCAGTCAGGTAGGTAGAGCAGGGAAAGATGGAAAACGTGGTGGAGGGGGCCCCCGGGAGCAGGACTGAGAATCAGTGGTTGAGCTGATCTCTATAGCTTAATCAACCCCGCTACTAGACAAAAACCTGCTGGAAACAATATCTTGAGGAAAAGAACCACCTTAAATTCAGACAGTACACTCAGTTTTGAAGCAAAAGCATTGGCAGATGATTCAGAGGAAAGCAGTACTGCTTTTGCAAGATGTGCTGCATATTTGTTTCATCGGGACCAGTTTATTTATTTTTTTTTTAATCCTCATCCCGTAGATGCTGTACTTGAACCAACCTGTCAGCGTCTTTGTCATGAGGTGCAGTACCTATATTGTACCACTAGAGGCCAGTGCTGACTCAAATGGACAACCATCTGTAGCCTTAGACGGCACATGTTAGAAATGACCTGTAAATAGCTTTGGGAACATTCCCCAGCACCATAGCACTGCACACGAGTATTTATTACCAGGAGCGATGTGATTATATTTTGTTTAAAAAGCCGACCTCCACGTTTGTGAATTTCATTGTGTTGACATCAGCTGGAACACTGGCAGCTTGAAATGCTGGACAGCCACCATGTTCTTGGGCATAATTACATACACAGGCAGATTTTTGCCACTTTTATTCCATTTAAAATGCTGGACTGAAGCCAGAGCTTCACGATTCAAGATAACAGCTGCTTCCATTTCGCGCTAAGGACCCCAAAAAAAAAAAAAAAAACACACACACACACACACACACACACACACACACCCCTCTAGCCCTGGACTGGAGGGATATAAAGATGGATGTGGGAGGGAGTGAGAAAAATCAGTTTAACAAACAATAAAACAAAAAGCACTACTAATTTCATCTATTTTTATTTTACTGCACATGTCAGGCAGGTCCTCTAGCTGGCCGTGTGCGGCATCACAACAGCCCCAAGGGACGGCCCCTGCTCATCCATTTCAGCCAGTGAGATCAGGGACAAGGGCGGGCCGACGTGTTGACTGACACTTAACGTAACCTATGGAGCTTTTATCTGCCACACAGCCTTACCCAAAGGCGTTCCGACTGCAACCAGAGAGAGGAACCGCTGTGCAGAAAAGGAAATAACAAATCGCTCCACACTGACACGCTGACCTGGCCCGGTGTACAGAAGCTGGCCAATACTTCTCCAATAAACAAGCTCAAAACAACAAAAGTTTAAAAACAAGCAATAATTTATTTTAAAATACAACCCAAAACAAAGGAAACCTATACACCAGCAGCCACACCTGTATATAATCACCTTCAATTAGTAAGGTGTGGCTCGTTATCCAATAAGCTGGTCCTCATACAAACTAACAGGTGCACACAATTAAATGATTAAATTGTCAAACATGTCACAATCAGCGTTCGGTTTGAAGGGAGAGGTGGTGAAGGCCCTCCTTCGCAGCCGGGCAGCAGGACCAGGCTGTGTTAGATTACGCGGTTATTCCTACAGCAGATCCCAGCAGGACCAGGCTGTGTTGGATTACGCGGTTATTCCGACGGGCAGATCCCAGCAGGACCAGGCTGTGTTAGATTACGCGGTTATTCCGACGGGCAGATCCCAGCAGGACCAGGCTGTGTTAGATTACACGGTTATTCCTACAGCAGATCCCAGCAGGACCAGGCTGTGTTAGATTACGCGGTTATTCCGACGGGCAGATCCCAGCAGGACCAGGCTGTGTTAGATTACGCGGTTATTCCGACGGCAGATCCCAGCAGGACCAGGCTGTGTTAGATTACGCGGTTAATCCTACAGCAGATCCCAGCAGGACCAGGCTGTGTTGGATTACGCGGTTATTCCGACGGGCAGATCCCAGCAGGACCAGGCTGTGTTAGATTACGCGGTTATTCCGACGGGCAGATCCCAGCAGGACCAGGCTGTGTTGGATTACGCGGTTATTCCGACGGGCAGATCCCAGCAGGACCAGGCTGTGTTAGATTACGCGGTTATTCCTACAGCAGATCCCAGCAGGACCAGGCTGTGTTAGATTACGCGGTTATTCCGACGGGCAGATCCCAGCAGGACCAGGCTGTGTTAGATTACGCGGTTATTCCGGCGGGCAGATCCGCTGCTCTCACTCCGCAGCCAGTCCCTCTGGACAGGAGCGGGCACTGAGCGGCAGCAATGTGACCCGACGCCATGGGTAAAGGAAGCAACGGCGGCTCCACGCAGGGATTCGAACCCGCAGCCTTCCGGGCGCGGCTCCTGCCCTGATCCTCCTTCCCCTCCACCCCCTACTGAGGAGTAGCCTCAGAGTTTGGGAATGGGATTGGACCCCCTCCTCCCTCCTCCCACTCCCCCACCTTGTGGTGACAGTTACGCTAACCCTAGCAATTACGCTAATGGCGCTTAAAGCCCCGCTCTGCCTTAGGCAGGGTTTTAAAAGAGGTGAAGGCACGATACCGCCCGGGTGCTTCTCTGTCTCTCCTCTTTCATCCCCCTCTTCCCTCAGTCTACCTTCGCTATCCCCTTCTGCAACCTGGGACAGCCCAAAGCCAGGGGACTCCTTTAGAAGCTATGAGCTCCCAATCTCTCTCTCTCCCCCTCTCTCTCCCCCTCTCTCTCCCTCTCTCTCTCCCTCTCTCTCTCCCTCTCTCTCTCCCTCTCTCTCTCCCTCTCTCCCCCTCTCTCTCCCCCTCTCTCTCTCTAATACTCTTTCCCCCCGCCCTCCCTATTTCATGTTCTGGTTTGTAAGTGAATTTTCAGAGCCACAGCTGGTCGTGTTGTTTTGTTGAAAATTTTAATCTAATCGCAACATGCTGAGCGCTCTCAGGGCTTGGGGAGTGTGTGAGTGTGTGTGTGTGTGTGAGTGTGAGTGTAAGTGTGTGTGTGTGTGAGTGTGTGAGTGTGTGTGTGTGTATCGTGTGTGTGTGAGCATGTGTGCGTGTGTGAGAGTGCGTGAGAGTGCGTGTGTGCGAGTGCGTGCATGTGTGTGTGCTTTGTCAGTGTATTGTGTGTTCTTTGTTATCTCTCCTCTCACCCCTCATCAGCACCAACGAAAGAGATCACAGAGCATCACTTAGGGGGGACAGTCAGGGTTCAGGCAGGTGGGGGGAGATCATCCAAAAGGAGGGGGGGGGTGGATGTGTGAGGGAAGAGAGAGAGAAAAGGAAGGACAGAGAGAGAGAGAGAGAGGGAGAGAGAGAAAAGGAGGAAGAGCATGAAGCAGACAAGGGAAAAATGCTGTTGTCCCAAACGCTTTGAAATCGTCCATCACACCGGGTGACTGAGTCAGACTCCGCCGGGACACATCATGTGCTTCCTGTCACTGTCACCTCAGAGGAAACAATCCCAGGCCACCGCACCACTGTACCACTGACGAACGCCTTCACAGATTAACAGACTACAGAACAATTTAAATTACATTACCTCTCTGCCATTTATGTAACGCTTACCCAGACCAACTTACATGGGCTACAGTTTTTACAGGTTATCCAGTTATACAGCTGGATATTTACCCAGGCAATTGTGGGTTAAGCACCTTGCCAAAGGGTACAGCAGCAGTGCCCCAGCGGGGAATCGACCCAGCAACCTTGCGGTTATGAGCCCTGCTCCTTACCACCACGCTTGATCAGATAACTTGACAGCTTTTTTTGCACTGACACCCCGCCCTCGGTGGACTCACACCCCTGATTAAACAGGAAAGAAAACAGGATGGAACCGTGAAAATGAGAAACGCAGGGGTTTTTTTAGACTTAGCGAGAGGAGGCTTAGGGGTGATTTAATTGAGGTTTTTAGATTTAAAAAAAGACTCAATAACCTTAACTATAATAGATTTCTTAGGGGGAGTTCAGTCTGTAGAACAAGAGGACATAAATGGAAACTAGTTAAGAGTAAGTTCCGCACTGATACAAGGAAATATTATTTTACACAAAGAGTTATCAACACATGGAATAGGTTGCCAGCCTTGCTGTGTTCAAGTCTAGACTTGATGCAGTTTTGGATACTCTTAAGAATAATAATTAAGATAATTAAGAAATGGCGAGCTTAGTTGGGCCGAATATTCTGTTCTCTAATAATAGGCTCCAAAACCGAGACAACGCCTGACAAAACACTGAGAACAGAAGCACAGAAGCGCATAGCTCCAACAAATTTAAAATTTGAGATTTGAATGGCCTGTTCTCGTCATCATACGTTCCTGTGTTCTTAAGTGCTTCCTGCTGCAGAGAGGAGCAGGAAGCAGGAGCCGGAGGAACAGGCCCAGCACACGAGCGCTGCTCCCTTCCTCACTGCCCGCTCCCCCGGCTGCCGGCGCTCCACATCGCCGCCCTGCTGGTGCTGACCTCCAACTCCTTCGCATTTAAAATTTGCTCATTTATTCATTTGGCAGACACTTTCATCCGAAGCGACTCACAAGTGAGGCAGAGCACAAAAAACCATAAGGAGTCAACTTCATTAGAAGCGCTGCATGACCAGACGAGGTAAAAGCTAGCTGGTAAGAGTTTAGAAGGAAACAGTTTTGAGGCATGAGAAGCTCCATCGGGGGGGAGTGTTTCAGGTGCTCAGGTGGGAGCGGAAGAGCTGTGTCTTCAAATGTTTCTTGAAGACCGAGAGGGACTCTGCAGAACGGATGAAGTGTGGAAGTTCATTCCACCACCGGGGGATAACGACGGATAAAGTTCTAGATAGTGAATTTTACGCCACGATGCGACGGGGCCACCAGTGTAGCGGTCGGGAGGGAACATAGGGTTGCAGTAGTGAGTTCAGCTAGGTAGATGCATCTGAACATCACCGCCCTGCTGGTGTTGGGGGGGAGAAGCCCAGCGCTCAATGGTGTCCCGCGACCGAAATCACTTCCAGGTCACCATCAGTGGCGTCGCTGGAATCCACGCTGATCAGATCCCAGCCGCTGCCATGGCGATTGCTCACCCCCTGACCGGGGGGGTGGGGCACCCCGAGGGAAAGCTCGTTAAAGGGAGAGGTCGGCTCTGCAGGGGGGTGGGGGGGTGGGGGGGTTGATCAAGGTCAACAGCAGAGCAGAAAGGCTAGCAGCAGCTGATGCGCACAAATTACACTCACTGCTCAAAGAGCAAAGTCCTGCTCTGTTTACATGCTGTGTCTGTGTGTGTGTGTGTGTGTGTGTGTGTGTATCCTTCGACTGCACACTATCTGCAAGCAGATCTAGGTTAACCCCAGCCAGACAGATACGCACAGTGCAAAGCGCAACCTGGGACTCCGTGTGCAGCCACGGTCTCCTTTTGCATACCTCTGCCCCGAATCACCCAGCCAGCCCTCCCTTCCTCAGCGAAGCACTGAGAGGGGTTCAAACGGGGGGAGAGAAAGGAGGAGAGGGGAGAGTGGAAACCAGGAGATAAAAACAGGTGGGACAAAACTCACTCCAACGAACTGACACAAGGAACCGTAAAAAAGGAGGATCCCCGAAGAAATCAGAAAGCAGAAACGCCAACGGTGCGAAGCAGAGAAGGCAGAACGGACAAACACTTCCTGGCCGAAACGCACATTAATCAGATACACCCCCTCCCAAAACCTAACAACAAAATACCACAATTAATGACACTGAAATAACACTGCAAAATGGAGTACCTCTTTGGAGAGGCGGAGGAAACGGCAACGCAGGCAGTACAATATCCGAACGCCTCCCACAAGACAGAAATATCTAACCCATTCCGGAATCGTCCTGTTCTCTGTCAGACAAACGAGTCACTGCTGATGTCATTTTTGTTGTTCTTGTGTTACAACAGTGATCATTATCATTACCATTATCGATTTCTTCTGAATTTTTCCACTGTCGTTACCGTTATCATTATATTGCTGTTATGACCATTTATGATTTTTATCATTTTCAGTGTCATCCATTACACAAACGGTTCAGCAAGACAGAAATCCTCTGTCATGCCAATAAAGCTCATTTGAATTTGAATTTGAGGGATTGGGAGAGAGAGACGGAGAAAGAAAGAGAAAATGAGAGAGAGAGAAAGAGAGAGAATGAGAGGGACAGAAAGAGAGAGAGAGAAAATGAGAGAGAGCACCAGAGTGCAAATTTCTCTGCATAATAACTACGAGGAACACCTGCCAAGAACAATCACCCTGAGGCAAAACTACCTTTACCCTGACAGCTAAATGCCTACCTTGCGACTCCCCCCCCTCCCCCCCTCCGGTCTACGCCGACCTTCAGCTCAGCATTAAATCAAAACAAGCACCTTGAGCATTGAGGTGTGTCAAAGGGGTGTCACAGGTGCGTCACGGGCGTGTCTCTGTGCAATTCCTCTGCCGCCCGGTGGGACGGGGGGGGGGGGCTTCGTGTGCCCCAAAAATGGGTGGAGCTGCTGTGCCGTCAGTGACTCGTGAAGTCTTTTGATTGGTTCATACAGGCCAGTGACGGACATGGCAACTCCACCCATTATTTGGTTCATGAAGCTTTATTCTCCCTTCCTTACATTACATTACATGCAGTTAGCAGACGCTCTTATCCAGAGTGATGTCCATCACAGTAGAAGTGTATCCATTCAATTTAAATGAGCAAGTGTCAGACCAGTGAGTATGAGCATAACACTATTCAAGTCCTACCACAAGTTAACTAGCGCAATCTAACAGAAGCCAAGTACAACATGATACAACAGTCCCTAGAACACCGAATCAATATATATCACAATACTACACATAAAATACTAGAAGTAGCAGGTGTTGGGGGTGGGGATTGAGGTGGAACTGAGATGCAGTCTGAAGAGGTGGGTCTTCAGTCTGCGTCAGAAGATGGCCAGTGATTCTGCTGTCCTAACCCCCATGGGGAGCTCATTCCACCGCTGACGGACCAGTACAGATGCAGATCATACCTGAGAAAGATGCATCTACCATATGTTAATGTAGAGGAGACCCCAACTTTTTAGACAGCAGGTTCCTGTGGCAATAGTGGGTTAAGTACCTTACCCAAGGTAAAGCAGCAGTGTCCCAGTGGGGAATCGCAGCAGCAACTTTTCAGTTATGAGACCTGCCCCTTACTGCTGTGTTACACTGCCACGCCGATACAGAAGTGTATCCAGTATAAGTGTGTATGTCAGACCACAGAGTGCACGCAACACCATTCAAGCAACAACACAAGCTACCTTGCGCTAGTATGAAACCAAAACAGCCTAGAAACTGTGGCAGTCTGCCAAATACATACACCACCATCAATAACATATTACATTGCATCACTGTAATAAAGCTGGATATTTACTGAGGTAATTTTGGGGTAAGTACATTGCCCAAGGGTGCAGCAACATAGCCCTGGCAGGGAACTGAACCAGCAACCTTTCTGTTACAAGCCCTCCTCCTTATATACAGAGGTGATTTTTCAGTCTGCATTGAAAGACGGCCAGTGATTTCACTGTCCTGGCCTCCATGGGGAGTTCAATGAGGGGGGGGGGGGGGGACAGAAGAAGCTACACACAAACAGACCATCAACCAGGCACAAACAGAGGGCCCCCGGGGCCACAGAAAGCAGACGATAGACACACAGAAGAAGCTACACACACACAGAAAACAGATGGACACAAACACGGAGCCGTGCGGGTGATGGGCAGGGCTGGACCTCCGGCTGCTGCGTCCTGCCAGCAGGGGTGCGAGGAGGCATGATCCTGCTCAGACCTGCCTGTACCCTGCAGCACCCTGACCCCTCTCACACACACACACACACACGCACGCGCGCACACATACACACACATACACACACATACACACACATACACACACATACACACACACACAGACCGTAAGCTGTTGTGCACTGTTCAAAGCTCTGTGTGGGATGGGTACTAGGCTGAAGGCATGTGTGTCCAGCTCGGACCGAGTTTTCTGTGTGTGGAAGTTTGCTGTCATGCCGGTGATGAATTCTTGGGTAAAGCAGAATAAATATTACAGCCTCGGCAATGCGTGCGTGCGCACAGGTGTGTGTGCGGGTCTGCACGTGAGTGTGTCTCTGAGCTGGCTGTGGTGACCGTAGTGATTGTCCCTTGATCTCCGGTGTGATATGGCTCTTGTTTGTGAAGAGCTTCATGCAGTCTTGTTGTCTGTCACGGCACTTTGTCCGTGTCTGCGTTACGGACTGTGTTAGCCTCCATACAGCTGTGTGTGTGGCGATATTGTGCGCTAACCTGTGAGTCACTCTGACCACTTTCATCTACAGTGTTGCAGCGCACACGTTGTTGAGAAATGTGTTTGTGATGATGTGGTGGGGGAGAGGGTGTGTGTGTGTGCGCATGTGTGTGCGTGTGTGTGCGTGCGCGCGTGTGTGCGCTTCAGAAACACCACTCCTGCCCCTGTTCCTCCCCGATTTGAGCAATCTCCTCAGACAGTAATCCCCCCCCCTCTCTACTTAAACATACTGGCATACTGGTGTGTGTGTGTGCGTGCGCGTGCGCATGACTACATTACATTATTGTCACTTAGCAGATGCTTTTATACAGAGCAACCATTTTTAGAGCTACCGAGGCAGTGGTGGGTGAAGTACCTTGCCCAAGGGTACAGCAGCAGTGCTCGAGCAGGGAATCGAACCAGCAACCACTGAGTTGTGAGCCCTGCTCCACACTGCTGCCACAATGCCGTACTAACGCTCCAAACTCTGTGTGACCCAGCGTCTTTCTCACATCGCAACAAAGACAAGACGTCTGTGTATTCCCAAACCTCCACAGCACCCCCCCCCCCCCTCTTCTGAACGCCATCACTGGTCTTATTGTGTGTCCCACCAGCACCCCCCCCCCCCCCCCCCCCGCGCCAACGTGAGTCACTTCCTCTTGTGTCGCTCCATCCCGACCCCGTTACTCAGTTGCGCTAATTCCCGGCGCCGTAACTGTTCCGCCCTCTCCGTTATAACCGAGATACAGCTCTGCAATACACCTTTGATTTAATTTAAATGCCAATTTTACTGACCAGCGAGGGGGCTGAACACTCTGAACCTGGCCCGGGCTTCAATCTGATCCCTCTGACCGGTGTCAGAAAACGACAGAACAAAATGAGAGACTCGACCGAGACAGTCCTGTGCAACACTGTGCAACTATCTATTTGGGGGTCTCGTCTCCTTTTTCTAAAATTTAAGGGCACCCGAACCGCACCTGCACGCGGACCCGCACGCGGACGTGCGTTGCAGGGGACCCTCACGTGACCTGCCGAGGCCGGTGCAACACCTGTCCGGTAGCGGACACGAAACGGTCTTCTGATACATCATCCCTCACCGACCTCAGCTCAGCTTTAGCTATCCGTTAAGCGGACAAACCGTGAAGTTATTAGCCAATTAGCCAGATCTTTCTCCATCTCCAGCTCTTCATTTATGAATCGCGTTCATCCAAGTTGGTTTTTTTTTTTTAACCAAAGCAAACTGAGCTAGCCAAAATAACATTTTAGCGCGTTCTAGTGGTTGGTAGCAAAATTCAAATTCAATTTTTTTTTCATCTTGGATTCAAATTAACGGTAGTCCAGCCAATTCGCTTACTTTCCGTGCTTTGCTTAAGGACGAGTGGATGTGTTCGGTTGGCTGGCTAAGCTAATTAAATAGGCTAATGACACATGGCGTCGATCGATGGGTCCTCGCTGACAGCTGTGTTAATTATGCTAAGCTTCGCATTGCCCGTTTGTATTGCGAGATGCGCACAGTCTGCGCCTCACCGTTTAACGCAGAAGCACCGCTAACATGGATCGGGGTGCATTAAACCTAAAGAAACCACAGAAAGTGGAATTAGTTATCTTGCCGTACTTGCAGACTCAACTTGTCGGATCTCATCCTGTTCCCCCCCCCCCCCCCAGAATGAAGCCTTCCCTTATTTCCGAGCGGAGTCGGCGCGCCCCGCAACGGGCGCAGTTTACGAGAATTCCCTTCCCGTCTCATTCTGCGTTCCGCAGCGCCTGATTGTCTGCACTACGGAAAGTTCGTAACTGCAGTTCGTAAATGGCACCCCCCAGGCTCCGACACCGAAAACTAGCTCATCAGCTGGAAAAGCAGGAAAGCGAACCCCACCGGTCCAAGGGGTAAAAAAACGGTGCCTCTGCGCTACGTATGCACGGACGCCATGCAACGTACGCGCTGCTACATGTTTTTGCTATTTAATAATAAAAAAACTGCATTTACCTGCCGACGAAGTTTTCCAGGACGGAGCTCTTCCCTGCGCTCTGGCCGCCGACCACGGCGATCTGCGGCAGGTCCAGGTTGCAGCTCTGCCCGATGGAGCTGAAGGCGTCCTGCAGTTTATTGATGAGGGGAATGAGGTCCTCCATGCCCCGGTTCCCCATGGCCGCTGCCGCGCTGCTGTGCTCGGCTTCAAACTCCGGAATCGCGAACGGCGGAGGAAAGAAAGAACGGCTCCCCCTCGGTTCACTCTTGTTTGGGAAGCTCTTTTTCCCCCCGCTTTTTGGCCTTTTCTTTTGTAGTTTCCTGGGTTAAATGAATTACGCTGTCATGGACACAGACACACAGAAATAGGGTCGATCGGTCGTTACGGGCTGCGCTTGAACAACAACAACAAAAATCCACTTGCGGGCTCAATCGGACAGATAAATACAACTCCAGCCACTAAAACTAAACTTCTACCATCCGGTCAGGCGACACCCGACCTCCGCTCCCCGCCGCAGTCCCGCCCGCTGTCAAACGACTGCAACACACCCATTGGTTAAACCCGCAGCCAGTCAACTCAGTCTGTCCTGCGATTGGCCGATATCCGGTTCTGCTATGAAAACGGGCGTGGTCCTTGGTCTGGATCCGCGGAACTCCAAGGAAAATTGCTATTGGGCATTAACATTGGCAATCATGTTCGGTGTGGCTCGCTAGTGGTTTTTATTTTTTTTTAGACGAAGTCATGCTTTCAAGTTTAATTTAGTCCGAACAGTTCGCCGTAATCAGCAACTTTTGATCATTCTTAGACTGTTGTGAATTATTGCATGGAATTATTCCATGTCATGGTCATTTCTGACGGCGATGCCGCTTCGCTAGAAAGCTTGCTGGTACCCGGCTTGCACAACAAAGGTCTGTAGGTGTCTTTGCATCTTTTAATTTAATGCCCGTGTTCCTGGTGTGTGTGTTTCCTTTAAAGTGAAAATTATTGAATGTATGGGCAACTTCAACGTGTTCATCGCTCAGTCCTGAAAATGATGTAACAAGCTGTTCAGCATATCTCCGCCAGGGGGCGACAAATAGGTGCACATCAGCTGTAAATTTTGGTGTGTTTACATCACTCCTCAGTTCTTTCGCAAAAGTCCCTCCCCGTACTTACATCGTTAACAATGCTAACGTCATCTGTGCTATAAAGCTGGGTATTGACTGGGGAAATTATGCTTAAGTAACAACAGCGGTACCCCGCTGATGATATTAGACCTGTCACGTTTGGGTCACAAGCCCTAGTCCTCCTCGCTACGCCACATTTGCTCGGCAGATGCGCTTATCCAGCGATATACCCTTCACCTGTTTTTTTAGAACTGGGTGTTTACTGAAGCGGACGAAACAGGACGAAATGGCTGCCCCCTCCTGAAGTTTCTTCACCTTTGCAACGTATTTCTTGCCCCACTTTAACGCTGCGGTGTCTGCGTGTTACTCGTTGCAGCCGCAAAGTTAGTTAGCAGCACTTTTAATTGCTTCAGAACTACCCCGAACTGGTTCTTATTCCGGTGTGACCGAAGTAAAATAAAAGGCAATACTGTAAATGACAAAGAAGGGTGCCTGGCTGAGGCAAAGCCAAAATATGGCTATTAACTGGCTATGGTAATCACTCATGAGCTAACTCTCGAATCTTGAACTCATGGATCATTAAATCAAAGTTTCAGACTGGCTGTGCATTATCCTAGCTTTATTTGTGTGTTCATTTGATTGTCTTATTTAGCTCCCCTCAAAGCCAGCTCCCACAGCCTGTTTTCTTCATATTATCCATTAGTGCTGCTGAAGGTTCTTTCTTGCAGTTCAGATTCCAACACACATTGAAGACCCGCCTCTTCGGACTGCATCTCAGTTCCACCCCAGTCCCCGCCTCCTAACACCTGCCTCCCTATCCCTGCTTGGCAGGTGCCTCTGCCCCAGAACTCAGACACAGCCTCCCCCCGCAGAGCAGTGAGGTGAGGTCAGAGGTCACATGCAAACCAAGTGACATGCCCTTGCGGGCTTGGTGTGTAAGAACGCAGCTCAGTGTTGGTACCAGACCTCAGGTTCTATACACACATACAGCAACCGAGCACCAAGACCTGTACACACACACACACACACAACACATACACACATAGCACATACAACACATACACATACACATTCAACACATACACATACACACAGCACATACAATACAACACAACACATACACACATAGCACATACAACACATGCACATACACACACATACACACATAGCACATACAATACAACACATGCACACAGCACATACAACACAACACATACACACACATACACACATAGCACATACAATACAACACATACACACAATACATACACAATACATGCACACAGACCATAGCCAAGACCCTAGTTACATACACATACAACATAACATACACATACAACCCAACATATACACACACAGCACATATAACACAACACGTACACGTACAACACAACACATACACAACACATGCACACAGACAGACAGACCACATCCAAGCCTCAAGACCTACACTCATACGTCACAACTTGCACACACGTACACACACACACACACACACATAACACCTAAGCCTGAAGTCCTATACACATATGCCACACAACACACACATACACAAACACACAAAAGCCATGCTTCAAGTCCTGTATGCATAAAATAACACACAATCCACAAACACATGCAAGTACACACAACAAATCCACCCCACACACACATACATACATATTACAGCACACACCACAGGCATACATATTACAGCACACACCACAGGCATACATATTACAGCACACACCACAGGCATACATATTACAGCACACATCACAGGCATACACACAAAGCGTGTACTTGCCCACACACACAGAACACCCACCTACAAAACAAGTGCACAATGTGTGATCACAGGTGTGCAGTCAGAAACACTGCGATGTGAGCACAGGTGTGCAGTCAGAAACACTGCGATGTGAGCACAGGTGTGCAGTCAGAAACACTGCGATGTGAGCACAGGTGTGCAGTCAGAAACACTGCGATGTGAGCACAGGTGTGCAGTCAGAAACACTGCGATGTGATCACAGGTGTGCAGTCAGAAACACTGCGATGTGAGCACAGGTGTGCAGTCAGAAACACTGCGATGTGAGCACAGGTGTGCAGTCAGAAACACTGCGATGTGATCACAGGTGTGCAGTCAGAAACACTGCGATGTGAGCACAGGTGTGCAGTCAGAAACACTGCGATGTGAGCACAGGTGTGCAGTCAGAAACACTGCGCTGTGAGCACAGGTGTGCAGTCAGAAACACTGCGAGCAGCTCACCTGGCTGGATGGGAGCGGGGAAACGGGCGGTGAAAGGGGGGGGAAGAGCAGCCTGACTGTGCTGTGAGCGCGCAGAATGACAAACCAGCAAATCAAAGCAAACAAATCCAGCAAATCAAACTGAACAAATCAAAGCAAACAAATCCAGCAAATCAAACTGAACAAATCAAAGCAAACAAATCCAGCAAATCAAACTGAACAAATCAAATAAATCAAATCTAACTAAGTCAAATCAAATCAATCAAAGCAAACAAATCAAACTGAACAAATCAAATAAATAAAACAATTCAAAGCAAACAAATCCAGCAAATCAAATAAGTCAAATCAAATTAAATCAAATCAATCATATCACACAAATCAAACCGCAAAGTGGCACAAGGCGGACCTCCAAGCTCAAGGCAGCAGGGCTGAGCTCCCCCACTCTGACGGTCTCCTCACTGGCCAGCTCTGTCCTCTGGACTCCAATTAACACCAGAGACTCAGCAGCGGTTTGTTCAGTTTAGTTCGATAAAAAAAAAAAAAGCAATGGCACAGAGACAACTCTGCTTCAGGGCACTGTTGAGAGGGTGGCTCCAAAATGCAGGTTAGCAAGTGCCAGTCACACAACATCATAAGAGACCTAGCGCTACGGCCTCTGTTCGCCCAAACAAGCACTATCCACACACACACACACACACACACACACACACACACACACAGTCACACACAGTCACACACAGTCACACACAGTCACACACACACACACACACATTCACACATACACATGCGCACACACACACACACAGTCACACACACACACACACACACACACACACAGTCACCACACACACACAGTCACACATACACATGCGCACACACACACACACACACACAGTCACGCACACACACACACACACACAGTCACACACAGTCACACACACACACACACACAGTCACACATACACATGCGCACACACACACACACAGTCACACACACACACACACACACACAGTCACACACAGTCACACACACACAGTCACCACACACACACAGTCACACATACACATGCGCACACACACACACACACACACACACACACAGTCACACACACACATACACGCGCACACACACACACACACACACACACACACACACACACACACACACACACACACACACTCACACACAGTCACACACACAGTCACACATACACATGCGCACACACACACACACAGTCACACACACACACACAGTCACACACAGTCACACACACACAGTCACCACACACACACAGTCACACATACACATGCGCACACACACACACACACACACACACACACAGTCACACACACACATACACGCGCACACACACACACACACACACAGTCACACACACACATACACGCGCACACACACACAGTCACATCAGCATACAAGGGCCTCATTCATACAAACATAGTGTACGCCTGTTGCTTCAATCTGGACGAATCAACAGCACACAATATAAACATTCTCCGTTTCCCTCAGACGTCGAACAGCACCGGTGAAAATGACACATTGTTATGACATTTTCAACACTCCCGTTTTTAAATTTTATTTTTCTTTTCATTCTCTAAAAGGAACAGATTGTAAAGTTAGAATGACATCCCTCTGGATTCCTCCTCCCAAGTAATCCCCAGACACACACAGCACAGTCGCATCCTCCACAACTTTGCTATCAGTCGGCTCTGTCTACAGCCCAATTACATTTCCCATTAAGTTAAATACACTTTGATGCTTAATATCCAAGTCTTGATGAAACAGGAAACAAATGTACAAAGCTGCCGAGAATGTTTTCATTCTGTGCTGTAAAATGGCTAACAACCCCCCCCCCCCATCAAAGGAACCCCTAAAGATGAAAGGAACCCCACTGAGGATTAACTGGTGTCTCCTCAGAGCCCCGGAAGAAACAGTGTTTGAACCAAACTTCGTCAGAACAGTTTTCACATCTCCGTCGGCGTACTCCTGAATCATCTGTGGATCTGTGAGTGGCCTATTAACTGTTGCTCCCCAAAAGCTTCCCACCTGTTTTTCACCCTCTATAAAGAAACGGGGCGGTGGTGGTGGGGGGGGTGGGGGGGGGGGGGGGGGGGTGTTGGTTTGGCTTTGGGTGAATGAACTTGCACCAGGAAGATACGCGATACTGTATGTCAACATTGAGCACGAGTCTCCAAAACGTGGACCGTCAAACACAGGGTGGCAGAAACAAGCCTGTAAAAGCACCATTCGCCCTGATAGCTTATCTGCCACCGCAAAACAAACAAGGAGTGACAGACACTTGCGGAAGAGAGTCCCGGGCGCTCTCAACCAGGTTAACTAGGTCAACTGAGTTTACTAGTCTCAGGTCAGCTGAGTCAACTAGCCTCAGCTCAGCCGGGTCAAGTTGACTCAGTTCAAGTGGATTAACGAGTCTCAGGCCAGCTGAGTTGAATAGTCTCAGGTTACGTTGGCTAACTAGTCTCAGGTCAGCCTGGTTAACTAGTCTCAGGCCAGCCGGGTTAATGAGTCTCAGGCCAGCCGGGTTAATGAGTCTCAGGCCAGCCGGGTTAATGAGTCTCAGGCCAGCCGGATTAATGAGTCTCAGGTTAGCGGGTTAATGAGTCTCAGGTTAGCGGGTTAATGAGTCTCAGGTTAGCGGGTTAATGAGTCTCAGGTTAGCGGGTTAACTAGCCAAACAGAGGGGGAAGAAACGGAGCATGGACAGCAGACACTGCAAGGCTGCACTGCACCCTGCCAACACGCCGCGCCGAGCTTCCTGCTGCACTGCACCCTGCCAACACGCCGCGCCGAGCTTCCTGCTGCCGCACTGCACCCTGCCAACACGCCGCGCCGAGCTTCCTGCTGCCGCACTGCACCCTGCCAACACGCCGCGCCGAGCTTCCTGCTGCCGCACTGCACCCTGCCAACACGCCGCGCCGAGCTTCCTGCTGCCGCACTGCACCCTGCCAACACGCCGCGCCGAGCTTCCTGCTGCCGCACTGCGCTGCACCCTGCCAACACGCCGCGCCGAGCTTCCTGCTGCCGCACTGCACTGCACCCTGCCAACACGCCGCGCCGGGCTTCCTGCCGCACTGCACCCTGCCAACACGCCGCGCCGAGCTTCCTGCTGCCGCACTGCACCCTGCCAACACGCCGCGCCGAGCTTCCTGCCGCCGCACTGCACCCTGCCAACACGCCGCGCCGAGCTTCCTGCCGCCGCACTGCACCCTGCCAACACGCCGCGCCGGGCTTCCTGCTGCCGCACTGCACCCTGCCAACACGCCGCGCCGAGCTTCCTGCCGCACTGCACCCTGCCAACACGCCGCGCCGAGCTTCCTGCTGCCGCACTGCACCCTGCCAACACGCCGCGCCGAGCTTCCTGCCGCACTGCACCCTGCCAACACGCCGCGCCGGGCTTCCTGCCGCACTGCACCCTGCCAACACGCCACGCCGAGCTTCCTGCCGCACTGCACCCTGCCAACACGCCGCGCCGAGCTTCCTGCTGCCGCACTGCACCCTGCCAACACGCCGCGCCGAGCTTCCTGCTGCCGCACTGCACCCTGCCAACACGCCGCGCCGGGCTTCCTGCTGCACCCTGCCAACACGCCGCACCGGGCTTCCTGCTGCCGCACTGCACTGCACCCTGCCAACACGCCGCGCCGGGCTTCCTGCTGCCGCACTGCACTGCACCCTGCCAACACGCCGCGCCGAGCTTCCTGTGTGGGGGGGGGAATACTCATAGAAAGATAAAATGCTGATAAAATGCTGTCATATACGTGAAAAACAGGGAAATCTTATGTGAAGAATATGCCAATGAAAAAGTGGAGTTTGGAGGAAGTGGAGGAAGAGGATAGCGCCTCTTCACGAGCCTTAAATCGTGAAAAACGTGCCTCGAGGTGAAGAGGCGAGCGGGGTTCATGACAGACCCTGTGTCTGACGAGGTCTCTGCAAGCCCCTGCATGCCTGAACCCTGATCCCCTCTGGGCTCGGACGCCCCTCCTACTTTGAGGTGATTCGGTCCCATTCAGTGATAAGGAATGAGTGCATGATGGAAGCTACACGCAGTGCTAAAGCGTGTGATCCATGCTTGAAATATCGCTAAAGGAGGGTACATTTGCATTTGAAATAAAAACACACACAAATGACTCATTTAACATTATTCAACTCCGCTAGAAGCCTACCTGCACCCCCTTTGTCCTCTTCTGTAACTGCCAGCTGGAAGATGTGGCCTGGTTCCAGTCCACCAGGGAAGGGAGCCAGTCTGGACATAGTGCCTTTCCACCCAACAGCCCCCTGGTTCCTGTACAGTATCAACATAAATGCAACCCCATGAATCATTATTTTGTCAATAGTCATTGTCTTTCAGTTGACTTGTCCAGCATAACATCTGTGGTGATGCAGCAGTGTAGGACAGTGTTTAGGAACAGGGCTTATAACTGAAAAGCTGCTGGTTCGATTCCCTATTGGGGGCACTGCTGTTGCGCCGTTGGGCAACCCACAACTGCCTCACTAAATATCCAGCTGTATAAATCGATAACATGTAAAAAAAAAAACTGTAGCATACATAAGTGGCTCTGGATAAGAGCGTCTGCTAAATGACAATAACGTAACGTAATGGTGTGCCGTTTCACGAAATGTCAAGCGTCCCGAACCCCTTAATTAACGTGAACGCGTTCCCTTGACCGCGGGCAGAACATCTGAGGTGGCATTTTGGTCCCGCAGCCTGCACCCTCGGCCCTCTAATTCCCATTCCGAGCGCGCTCAGTGCGCGGCGAAGAACCTTTCCTGATGAGCCAATTAGCCCGATGTTGGAACACTCATACCCTGCATCTCTGCATAAGCACATTAAATGAAGAGATGTCTGAAAAGCTGTTTTCTGAACAAGTGCTCTCTGGGTGCGCTATTAATCTGCTGGGAAAAAGCTGTGCAAGAATTGCATCAGGTCACCGATTTTTTTCTTCTTCAAACACAGAATATTTAATGTTTTACATACAGGAGACATTCCTTTTGGATCTGAGTCAGATGAACACACCGGCAGCAGTTCAACTGACAGTAAAAAAAAGAAAATCCCACAACCAGTAAATCCTTCATTAAATCACTCAGGCCTCTGGCGGGACCTGCGGCAGCAGCGCATCTGACACACTTGCAAACGGAGGAAAAGGAGGGGGAATGAATGATGTCTAAGCCAAAGACATCAGTTCCCGAAACGACTGCCCCCTTTCCTCTTACCCAATTCCAGGGCAACAGCATTACATTATCGGCATTTAGCAGACGCTCTTATCCAGAGCAACTGACATCGGTTAGTTTTCTTTTTTACATTGTTATTGATTTATACAGCTGGATATTTGCTGAGGCAGCTGTGGGTTAAGTACCTCGCCCAGGGGTACAGCAGCAGTGTCCCCGTGGGGAATCGAACCAGCAACCTCTCAGTTACGAGTCCTGTTCCTTAACCACTATGCTGCACTGCTGACCCTATGCAACACCCGGGTAAGTGCAGCAGTAGCAGGCATGTGAGGTACCTTTCCGGTTTCCGTCCGGAGCGGCAGGAGCAATGTGGGTTAAACTGTGACAAGGAGCAGGGTGAACTCCAATGCAGAGATGAGGAGACACAGGAGATCAGATTCAAAAATAAACCTACCTTTACTGAAGAGTTGCAAAATACAAACAAGCTTGGTGCGCACGCACGCACGCACGCACGCACGCACGCACGCACGCACGCAGGCACGCAGGCACGCACGCACGCACGCACGCACGCACGCACGCACGCACATGGTATGGCAGCTCAAGACTGAGCAAAGACACAGGGCAGGGAACACAGGGCAGGGCTTAAATAAGAGAGTGCAGGTATAAACAATAAATAATCTACACAGGTGAAAGACATTAACATCATGAGACACGGAGAATGCAGGAAGTTATGTCGCCATCTGGTGGCCAATATGGGAAGCAGCAGCTACATTCCTGACAAATGTAATAATGTTTTTTTTTGGGAGTTTGTGAAGTCACTTTTTTGTTTCAAGTCAAGATTTTTTTTTTTTTTTTTAACTGAGTAAATTAAATTAAGCCACAGTGTGGCACATTCTGCCTTTCCAACTGCTCTGTGTTCTTTTCCGAAACAGTTATGTGAACGTAAATCACGGCATTGACAGAAATTCCTGCAAATGCGACCATTCTGATTGAATTTGAAAAACCGCCTAAGTCAAAAATGTTAGCTACTATCAGCAGCGTTATTTTTTTCACATTACAACTTTTGCGAAACGGTGCAAGTCAATAAATTTTACTGAGTAAATTAGAGCTGGCAGGCAGGAGCAAGATCGAAGCACAGGCGAAGTCGAAACACGGGGAAGCAAACTGCGGAAACACCGGCGAGGACGGAAACAGGCAAAAATCACACTGCAACGCACCGGCAACAGGACAGGGACACGCAGGGAAGATACAGAGCAGGGCTGACCAGGGGATGGGAAGCAGGTGTGCAGGCAGGCAGGCGGGTGGAGAACCGGGCGGGGAGCGGAGCAGGACTAAAACACAAGGAAAACAAAAGCACATGGACCGGGGAAAACGAAAACAGCACAGCTAAGGGTTCAGAGTACTGACAGTCAAACCACCGAGAGTGTTCCGGAATATAAATACCGCACTGAAATTCTGATCATTGAATTAAAAAATTGTAACATAAAGCCGTGGAATTGTTTAATTTCACAGAGAAAATGGCGTGAAATAAAATGGTTACAGAAGGTAGAAGTTGCTTTGGGCTAGGAACTCCAGCTCACTGTATCACAATCACACATTCATAGAATTATTCTAACATAACTGGTCACCCATGGAACTGATCTTGTCCTGATGTGAAGCAAATAACGTTGATCATCTCCAAACAAGGGCACATGTCAAGGTCTGGGTAGATTAGATGGTAAGCAAACAATCAGTTGTTGTAGTCAACGTGTTGGATGCAGGAGAAATGGGTAGGAGTAAAGTCCTGAGCGACTTTGACAAGGGCCAAACTGTTATGGCCAGATGACTGAGTCAGAGTATCCTTGAAATGGCAAGGCTTGTGGGGCGTTCCTGGTCAGCAGTGGTGAGTACCTACTGATAGTGGTCCGAGGAGGGACACACCATAAACCAGCAACGGGGTGTTGGGCGCCCAAGGCTCATCGACGCGCGAGGGCAACGAAGGATATCCTGTCTGGTCCGAACCATAGTAGGTCTACTATGGCACAAGTCACAGAAAATTTTAATGGTGGAGGAATGTGTCACAACACATAGTGCATCGCACCCTGCTGCGTATGGGGCTGCGTAGCCACAGACCGGTCAGAGTGCCCATGATGACCCCTGTCCACTGTCGAAAGCACCTACAATGGGCACGAGAGTGTTGGAACTGGACTTTGGAGCAGTGGAAGAATGTCGCCTGGTCCGATGAGCCCAGTTTTCTTTTAGATCACGTGGATGGCCATGTACGTGTGCGCCATTTACCTGGGGGACTGATGGCACCAGGATGCACTGTGGGAAGATGACAAGCCAGCAGAGGGAGTGTGATGCTCTGGGCAATGTTCTGCTGGGAGACCCTGGGTCTGGCCATTCATGAGGACATCAATTTGACATGTGCCACCTACCTAAGCATCATTGCCGACCAGGTACACCCCTTCATGGCAATGGTATTCCTTGATGGTAGTGGCCTCTTTCAGCAGGATAATGCGCCCTGCCACACTGCACACATTGTCCAGAAATGGTTTGAGGAACATGATGAAGTGTTCAAAGTGTTGCCCTGGCCTCCAAATTCTCCAGATCTCAATCCGTTTGAGCATCTGTGGGATGTGCTGGGCCGATCCACGGCGGCTCCACCTCGCAACTTACAGGACTTGAAGGATCTGCTGCTAATGTTTTGGTGCCAGATACCACAGGAAGCCTTCAGGGGTCTTGTAGGGACCATGCCTTGGTGGGTCGGCGCTGTTTTGGCGACACATGGAGGACCAACAGCATATTAGGCAGGTGGTCAAAATGTTTTAATGTTTTGGCTCATCGGTGTGTGTATATATATGTGTGTGTGTGTGTGTGTGTGTGTGTGAAGCAATGAAAGTCACAAGCTGAAGCTTACCCACGAGAACCGACAGACGCTTAGCAGGAAGGCTGCTAAAAGCCACACAACAACAGCCTCAGAAATGACCACGCTTACTGAATCAACATCTCTGCGACCCGGTCTCAACAAAACTGGTTTTGGTTAGATTCACAAAGCTGGTACGTATGGCAGGACAGCTGTTCAGAAACCGCCCGTATCCAAGGTCAGTGCATAACAAAACATCAGAAGGTGTGAGGAGCACAACACCTGGACTTCCGAGCGGTAGAGAGAAGCAGTATTGTCTACAGGTCTGATTTCTGTTTGGAGAAAGCCAAAGGAAACCTTCAACTGACTTTGCCCGTTCTCACATGTTAAATATGGCGGTGGATCTGTTACGGTATGGGCAGCCATCTCGTTGGAGTCACTGGGTCCGAGTATTACTATGCACGGTAGAATTATGGCCAAGAAGGCAGAATAGATTTCCACCTGCTCCATCTCACATAGAACCAGAGGCTTTCTTATTGAAGAATGGCATAATATTCTTACAGAAATAATTCGAAACTTGAATTACGGGTGGCCCAACTCCTCATTAGGTAATAAATATTCATTTACCGTTAGATGATTCTGTTATTTTGTCTACTCCTTATATGTGTTTGCGTGTATGTGTGTGATATCAGTACTTTTTTTACGTCATTAACTGACTCATATTTTTACACTTGTTTTCGTGAATTTGATGGAATTGCAGTGGTCTGAGGAACAGTGGAGGTAGCGAATCCATTCCTTTGAAATTTCGAGCACGTTGTGCTGTTACCATGGCTACTGACCAGCCAATTCGCCTAGGAACATTTTTTTAACGTCGGGATTCACTTTTTCTTTCTTCGGCAGCGGGAATTTCGTAGTTATACTCCTAGGGGGGTGCACTTAATTTTTATACATTTACTGCGGGTTCTTTTCATCATGCAAAGTCCTCCCGCGGGCAAATCAAATCGGACAAGTGGTGTTTAAAGGAACTACGACGCCTCCTGCGGCGACCGACAACAGGTGGGCGGATGAAGGTTTCCTACAGGAAGAATTGTATTCCTGTATTTCCCATCTCCGGCCACAAGAGGGCAACAACACACAATTGGACAGGAACGGAACACTTGGGGAGTAAAGGGGCCAGAATTAATGTGTTGTGCACGTTGTTTTGTACACTCGGTCAAAAATTTGTTTATTTATTATTTATTTACCAGTAGCTTATGAAGGCTGTTAAAACAATCCGTGTAAGTTTAAAATAGAGAAAGCAAGAATGATGGCGAAAAATAGCTGACCTGACAAAAGTGGACTGTAATCTTACTGAAACGCAAAAGAATTTCAGACTGCAAACTCTACTCACATTTCCCTACAGCAGGTTACCCAGAATTTAACCCATAGAATCACATGAAATGTAGCTACTAATGGCCCAAATATGTCAAACTTGCAGGCTACTTCGAGACGCCTGGAATAAGAAGTCTATCCATTTTTTTTTTCGATTTGCCCTGTCACAAGTTTATTGTGTAAAAGACATACGTGTTTCAGATGTACGCCCTTAAATGAATAAAGAAAACGCGTCAGTCGGCACGGTGCTCACCTCACACGCGAGCAGAGTCCTATAAGGGCAGGGCTCAGGTGTGAACGCGCCACGGCAGAGAGGCAAGCGGACTTCGCTGCGTCAGGGATATCGGTGGGGTTGGCAGCGCAGGGATTCCCCCTTCCACGGTTCCCAGGCAGGCCTACACTGCCACCCGTTTGGTGCCTTACAGTTGCCCTGCCGAGGTGGGCAGTGCCGCCTCTATCCTCCAACTGGCGCCCGCTTCTCCGGCATCGTGCAGGTGTATCTGAGCGCTGCGCCGTATATCTCCGCTCAGCGCACCTGCGGGTTGCGAGAAGCTTAATGCGCAACTGCCGGTTCCAAATAGGTTCGCATAAAAGAGAAAACACGAATAAAGCGCCCATCCCATCGTGAAACTATGGTGTGGATCATTTACAGAAGCCCGAACATTCATCAAAATCCTGCTACCCAAGGATTTTCTCCCAGTGCTAAGGGAAAAAAATAAATAAAAAGGAAACGTGCATCGGTGTAAGGTTATCCGAGGCCTTCTCGATTCTCCGGCAACACGGGTTTCTGCCATGTCATCGCAGCGCTATTAAAATGATAATTAGCTTAAATTTAACCGTTAGGGGTAGTATTTTTTTTTTAATTCTTAAAAAAAGTGTTCGTAGCAGAAATTTAATAAGGAAATAAGTTGGCACCGATCATGCGCGTTCCCGTGAAAGGCTGTGCTGTGCAGATGTCGCCGCCACAGGTCACGACGCGACCGATTTGCTCTGATCGAAGCTCGCGTAGCACAGTAGCAGGCTCAAATTACACAAAACGCTCGGGAATTCGGCGATGGAGTCTGGTACTTCCACTACGTCTGTATATTCACGCGCTTGAAATGTGTGCTCCTGTTATGGTTAGGGCAGCTTGCATATACAAAATATGCGTGAAATTAAAACGATGTATTGGAATACCATTTTATGGGGATTCACGGTAAAATCCATTAGCTTGCCAAATGCTGGCTATAAACGAGATATTTGAACGCTTCCCCGCCCCCCCCCCCCCCCATCTCTTTCACACACACACACGAAGGACCACCACAAGTTCTACTGGATGTTCTTGCTCGTTGATTCATGATAATGAGCTTATCAGTTGTTAGATAGTGAAATCCACGATGCGTTGCTCTTGCTGCGTTAAAATCAAACGCGGCGAACCGTGTGTGTGTCTCTGTGTGTGTGTGTGTGAGGATGACAGAATAGGCAAATGAATCTACAGGCGCCACCGCCGCGTCCGGATTCGTCGCGGTACTTCGAGAAGCAACCAGTGGCTCGTCCGTCATACCAACATCCTCACGGTACCCAAGTCGGCCAACTACGGTGTTGTGATCAGCGACTTGAAATTTTATGCCCACAGTGACATGACTATATGCTCAGTGTGTAATGAAATAAAATATCTGAATCTCCAGCCACAAGATTAATAGCTAGTCAAGTGCTAAAAACTGACGCTGGAGCACAGGCGCCGACATCTCCGCTTACCCGCGTTCATCGGCTCTTCCCACACGAGCGGTCCTGTGCCGAAGACAGGGTCATGGTGGAGCTGGAGAAAGATGTTCTGCCGTTGCCGCCGCGGTACCGGTTCCGTGACCTGTTGCTTGGAGACTGGCAGACGGACGACAGGTAAAGGAATTATTTCTAAAGTAGCACGGCCGGACCCTTTCTGAGGTGTACACAGCCTCACTGAATGCGATAAATATCATTGCCGGGATGCTAAATCACTTATGCTGTAATGTTATACAAGTTACATTTTTGTGCTCAAAAAAGTAATGCAGTGTGACCATCATGGGGAGCGGTTTGTACGGTCAGTTATTTTCTAGCTTATTTTACAGTACTTTTTATGGAATGATTGCTCAGCACTGGGTGAGACCCGCTATGAAGGGCTACAACCCAGGCAGCAACAGGTTCGGGGGTATTTAGACGTCGCAAACAGGCAGAGAAACGGGGAACAGAGAGATCGTTACTTCAAAACACACACACACACACACACACACACACACACACACACACACACACACACACTCAATTCGCTTTTATTTAAGAGCACGAATACCGAAATCTCAATTCTCGTGAAAATAATCACAATGGCAGCCAATAAAACAAAGCTCGTTTGATGTTTGGTTATTATTAATAGTTTCACCTCGTTACCAGAAGAAAGTTCAGCTATGGAGCTTTTTTCCGAGACAAGTAATTTGTTCTGATCCAGAAACGTTTTCCCTTCCACGATACCGTAGCTTTATGAGATGAGAAATGGTCTGTTTCTGTGTCCAACAGACCTGAAGCCGTGTTGTTCGTATGAATCAGGATGTGACGTTTAAATAGGTGATCGTTGATTGTTTTAATTTTTTTGTAATAGCCTTGGTAATAACACATTGGCTGTCTATAAAACAAAATAAAGGCAAGGCGTCGAGACAGGCATTTTCCTGAACCCGGAATCACAAAACAAGTGTGTTCATGATTTTTGGGTTGTTGTCTCCCATCTGAGTTTTACCTTTTCACATTTTGCATGCGATATATGTACACCAAACACATTTGGCAGAAATTTCAAACATTTCAAACATTTAAAAAATTTCAAAAATTTCAAAAAATAGCAAACGCATCCATTTGAGTGAGAAACCTCCGCAAAACGTTGATGGATGAAATGTGACGTCCTAAAAGTAAGCAGGTGTATGAGAAAAAAAAACTTTCGAAATGGTTTGAGAGCGCACTCTTAGAGAGAGAGAGAGAGAGAGAGAGAGAGAGAGAGAGAGAGAGAGAGAGAGAGTGTGTGTGTTTGTGTGTGTGTGAGAGAGAGAGAGTGGGGGGAGAGGGAGTGTGTGCGTGTATGTGCGTGCCTGTGTGTGTGTGCGCGCGTGCGCGTGCCTGTGTGTGTGTATGAGAGAGAGAGAGAGTGTGTGTGTGTGTGTGTGTGTGTGTCTGTGTGTGTGCGGGAGAGAGAGGAACACAGAGAGATCCATCAAAGACCTATTCGCTGTGTGGTCTCTCAGGCGCTAATGGAGAATGGAAGTCCCCGGTTTCACGCTTGCGTGGAGAGGTTAGCGCTGGGCGCGACCCCGGCACGGCTGAGGGGGCCTCCGACCGACCGTTGCCGGGAGAGGAGAAAGGACCGGCCAGCTCTTTAATGCCTCAGCGAGATCAGCCTCACGCTGGCCGTCCTCCTGGATGGACCTGTAAAAGCGGATAATTGGCAGCGCTAATTCTCACATTAGAGGAAGCGTTCAGGAGAGACGATAACTCCAGCATCACAAACAGTTCCATTACGACGCTCCCGTTCATTAAACTGTAGTCGCATCCGCGAACGCCATGTTCTTGTGCAGATAATAATTCTCCATTGCCGACAGATATTTGTCACGTTTGATTACCGTTATATTTCTTCTCTTAGGGTGTAGTATGGGGCACACGATACCCTTTGAAAAGCACGTGTGGAGTGCTCTGATACCACTGTAATACCCCGCTGTCTGTAAACCTTTCACACATAAATCTTAATCCACTAACTTAGCTGCGTTAGAGGCAGTAGACTGCACTGCTCTCTGAAGGGGATCGGTGTCTGTCGATTTCCTGGACTGAAGAGACAGCTCTTCTGCTCTCACCTGAGCACCTGAAACACTACCCCCTAAAGGAACTTCTCATGCCTCAAACTGTCACTACTAAACTATAAAATAAAATTATATGTATAAAAAATGTGATCTGATGGTTTAACACACTTGTTAGCTTTACCTGCTAGTTTGTACCTTGCCTGGCCAACCATTGAAATCTGGTCACACAGTGCTTCTAATATTACTGACTCCGGACGGTTTTTTGCTTGTGTTGTATATTGTACCACACGCTTTGGATAAAAACGTCTGCCAAAATGAATAAATGTAAATGTATATGGACTGTGGTTTTGCTCTTGGATGACCTTTCACCTTTTCCCAGTGGCTCTCTCTCTCTCCATCATCCATCCTGACCTTCCTGAGAGGTCAGGGTTACTGTGGGTGTGTGCTCCTCGGAAACGCCGTGGAAGTGCACATTGTGAGCGCGTATGCTGTGAATGTGGTCACTCAGTCCGGCCCCCCCTGTACCCCCCCGGTCCCACCCCCCCAGGTCCCCCCACCCCTGTGGGACGCTCTCTGGATGTGATTCGTTACGGCGCTTGTTTTTCCCCGTCCTCCCCGGCCCCGCCCGCTGGCCTCGCACGACTCCTTATTTGGCATGCCACTCTCAGAGGGCTTCCACGACGCAGCCCAGCTGGTCCCTTCACAAGGTTACCCCTCCCCAAATTCAATCTGCCCCCCCTTCCCCAACCCCCACCACCCCAACCCTGCTGCTTAGGTATCTCAATCGGTCAATGCAATGGATCAATGGTTATCTAATACAGAGCTCTCCCCCGGGGGGGGTTTGGGGTGGAGGGCTGAGCACGGGTCGGGGGGGCTGCCTTGGTGCTAGCCACGAAGTCCGCAGCTCAGCCCTTTGGCCAGAGCAGAGCAGAGATGCGCTGACAAAGGAGGCAGTGGGCTCTGTGGGCCTCCGCGCCCGGACAGACCGACCCGAGGCGACCCTGAGTCCCGAGTCCCTGACGGCCCCTTCAAAGACACCCCCACCTGGGCTCGATTCCCAGGAGTTGTTTTTAGAGTCTTAATTAGCCTCTGCCGTCCACCAGGAGCGCGTGCGGTCGGGTAAGCAGAATCGGGCCCTCTCGTGCTTCGTTTCGCTTTCCCACGCTGCCTCAGGGTGTGCGGAGTGTTGTCCGCTGACGCAACGCGCTAACGGTGCCGGGAAGAAGCCCGGAGCAGAACGCCGAGGCGGCAAGACGAAGTTGTCGTGTGGGAGGCTTTGGGGACGGTAGCGGTAACTCAGCTGGGAAGAGGCAGCGCTGCAGCTGCTCCCAGAATGCCTTGCGTGGGCCTGAAAGTGCCCCCCCCCCCACAATGAGGAGCCCGCTGCAGACGCAGTAACGTTTATGGCTTGTCATTAATGAGGTCCCTGGGGCTGGGATCGATGCAGGCTGTCCGTGACACCTTGTAAATCAGGACCTTTACTGTGCCGCTGGCCTAATGACCCCCCCCCCCCCTCCAGCTCCAACCCCCCCAAAGCCCGGCGCCACCGTGTTTGGTAGCCAGTCTGCTCTGCTGTGCAAAGGCTGGTCTCCCATCAGCTAAGTAGGTGCTCGGGCAGGAAACCTGCTGGGAAAACCAAGTTCATTATTATTATTACATTACATTACATTCATTTAGCGGACGCTCTTATCCAGAGCGACTTCCAGCACAACAGAACAGAAGTGTATCCATTCAAGTTAAGTGAGCGACAGTGCCAGGCTAGGCTAACAACACTCCCAGACCAGTGAGAGTGAGCGTAACACCGTTCAAATGCCACCACAGGTTAACTTGTGCTAGCCTGCAACTAGACAGACCAGAAAATTAAGGGGAGCCAAGTACACACACTACCGTACATCACAGTCACTAGATCACGGAATGCAAAACACAATTACTGTACTACACATAAAATAAACAGCAAGTAATACAGGTAATAACAAGTAGCAGGTGTTAGGGGGTGGGTACTGAGGTGGAAGCTGCTGACTGTGGCCACCAGTGTGGTGTGGCGGTAAGGACCAGGGCCTGGTAACCCAAAGGTAACTGATTGGATTCGCAGCTGGAGCAATGCTCTATGAATGGAAAACATGAGAACTGTAACCGCTGTAAGTCGCTGTGGATAAGGGTGTCTGCTAAGCAAATACTGTAAATGCTTACTTACTTATACTTATTGGCATTTAGCTGACGCTTGTGTCCGGAGTGACTTACATCAGTTACAGTTTTTTTTTCTTTTAGCAATTTCCTTTAATCATTTACACGGCTGGAGGGTACAGCAACAGTGCCCCAGCAGGGAATTGAACCAGCAACCTTTCAGTTATGAGTCCTGCTCCTTAACCATTTTATATTACATTACAAGCATTTAGCAGATGCTCCTGTCCAGAGTGACTTCCATCACAATGGAACATAAGCGTAACCATTCAATTTAAAATGAGCAGCAGTGTCAGAGTGTGAGCATAACACTATTCAAGCCCTACCACAAACCACTATACTACAATGCATCAGTCCAATAGCCCGTGTAGGTGTTGGTTTTGTAGATGTTGAACTGAGGACCTGGCGTACTGCAATCAATACATATCCCGTGGAACGTGTTGAAAGTATAGGGGTGTTAGCCCTGGTGTCCTGCTCAGAGTCCCAAACTGGCTCTTTCAGTGTGGACACCTACTCACCCCACTCTGTGACTGATTGGCTGTGAAATTTCCTGCCGCCCCCCTCTCCTTTCTTCCCCCAGTTGTCGCTGCAAAAGACCAGGTAGCCGATATCCCTGTGTACACATCCTGGAGCCGAGTGCCTGAATGAATGCCTTAAGTAGTATTCATTATTAGTTCATTTGCATAACCTACGGCAGCGTAGCACAGTGGTAAGGGGCAGGGCTCGTAACCGAAAGGTTGCCGGTTCGATTCCCCGCTGGGGCACTGCTGCTGTACCATTGGGCAAGGCACTTAGCCCAGAATTGCCTCAGTAAATATCCAGCTGTATAAAGGGAGAGAATGTACTCCATGTTTGTGGCTCTGGATAAGAGCGTCAGCCTAATGCCAATAATGTGATGTAATGTACTGTAATCATCCTTGCCTCGGTGAACTCATTGCTAATTGAAACAGCTGTTAAGGAGCTGAACTTGTACCCTGAAGCTTGTAGGGTGGGATATCTGCTGGTGTACCCTCAAGTGAGGCGCTCAGCAAATAATCATCCATTCGGGATTCAAACCGGCAACTCCCCCCCTCCCCAGAATGTGTATGTGTGTGTGTGTATACATGGTTGGGTGTATTTTTTGAATCCAAACATGCATGTTGTCCCTTCCCGACTGAACTAACTCTTGAATGTCTTTTGTGTGTATGTGTGTGTGAGGGAGAGTGTGTATGTGTGTGACCTAGAGAGAGTGAAAAAAAGAGACGGGAAGAAAAGATGTACTCATGGTGCTGCGTGGAGAGCATCAGAGGGGTAATTTATCAAGGGGGGGGGGGGTACTGGCGTTTGGGATGGATGGGGGCTGAAATGAGTTGGAGGGAAGGGTATCGCTGATGGATTGTGGCAGGTTAATTCTGCAGCTCAATCAGAGAGGGCTCGTCCCGTCTCGGGCTCGTTTACCTCATCAGTCCTGTCGCTCTTCCTGAGCTGAGTCCATTACACACACACCCAGAGCTCCTCATCTCTCCTCTTCACAGCTGAGCTGATTGCTTGAGTGCCGCGGCAGCCCTCTCTCACCTCCAAGCTTCTCATCTCTCTCTCTCTCTCTCTTTCTGTTTTTCCCTTTCTCTCTTTTATCTCTCTGTATCTTTCCTTCTCTCTCTCTCTCTCTCTCTCTCCCTCTCTCTCTGTCTCTCTCTCTTATACATCTGACACTCATCAGTTTCTCTCTCTCTCTCTCTTTCTCTCATCTCTCTCTCTTTTCCTCTCTTTTTCTCTAACATCAGAGCCTGTCATCTCTCTCTCCCTCTCTCTTTCTCTCTCGACTCTGAGACTCTCTCCCTCTATATGCCCTCTCTCTCTCCCTCTCTCCCTCTTTATCATCTCTAGGCCTCTCTCTCTTCTCTCTCTATCCTTACAACCCCCCACCTTTAATTTTCCCATCATTCTCTTCAATCCCCCCCCATATCTTCCTCCTTTCTCCTTCTCTCTCAGTCCTCCCTGTATGTGTCGGTCATGATTTCTCTGAGCGGGTTGACGGGGGAAATGGTGAGGAGTTTCCCAAGGTGGAGCAGTCTGTCAGCTGCTGAGCGCTCCCCTGTGGAGGCCGTGTGAACACAGGACAGATGAGCCCAAGGTGGAGCAGTCTGTCAGCTGCTGAGCGCTCCCCTGTGGAGGCCGTGTGAACACAGGACAGATGAGCCCAAGGTGGAGCAGTCTGTCAGCTGCTGAGCGCTCCCCTGTGGAGGCCGTGTGAACACAGGACAGATGAGCCCAAGGTGGAGCAGTCTGTCAGCTGCTGAGCGCTCCCCTGTGGAGGCCGTGTGAACACAGGACAGATGAGCCCAAGGTGGAGCAGTCTGTCAGCTGCTGAGCGCTCCCCTGTGGAGGCCGTGTGAACACAGGACAGATGAGCCCAAGGTGGAGCAGTCTGTCAGCTGCTGAGCGCTCCCCTGTGGAGGCCGTGTGAACACAGGACAGATGAGCCCAAGGTGGAGCAGTCTGTCAGCTGCTGAGCGCTCCCCTGTGGAGGCCGTGTGAACACAGGACAGATGAGCCCAAGGTGGAGCAGTCTGTCAGCTGCTGAGCGCTCCCCTGTGGAGGCCGTGTGAACACAGGACAGATGAGCCCAAGGTGGAGCAGTCTGTCAGCTGCTGAGCGCTCCCCTGTGGAGGCCGTGTGAACACAGGACAGATGAGCGCCTCCGCTTCGGTCACATATCCGAGCGCGCCTCGAGCAGGACGTTTCCGAGACGCCGCTGAAGCTGAAGGTGGAATGAGTGACACTCAGGCTAAAGCAGACGACACTCAGAGTACAGGGATACAGCGAGCTCCAGGCTAAAGCTGACGATACTCAGAGTACAGGGATACAGCGAGCTCCAGGCTAAAGCTGACGATACTCAGAGTACAGGGACACAGCGAGCTCCAGGCTAAAGCTGACCATACTCA
>NC_050583.1:3869122-3884122 GCF_013368585.1 Megalops cyprinoides | reverse complement strand
TCAAATTCTTTTTCCACGGCATGTGTGGATGTAACGTTACTTGTTATGTACAGCGTATCAGTGAGGAACAGGGCTTGTAACCGAAAAAGGTTGCAAGTTGAATTCCCTGCAGGGGCACTGCTGCTGTACCCTTAGATAAGGTACTTAACCCACAATTGCCTCAGTAAATATCCAGCTGTATGAATGGATACCTATGTGAGTGGCTCTGCAGAATTACAGCAATGCAGTGTAATGTGACCCATGTGACCACACTTAAATATAGAGGGGATTCATCTCGGGGAAGGAAAAATGACTCAAATACATGTCTCTACGGGCGTATTGCAAGATCCTTTTTCCCGGGGAGACGAAATACTGTAGGAAACCTGTTCAGGGCCTTATTCTGAGCACAACAGACGTCCCTCTGTAATGGTGGGGGGAAGATTCGGGCAGATGGAGGCTTTCCCTAATCTCTGTGACGTCGTTGCAGAAGTCGATGTGCACTCAGCGCAGCTTGCTGGGGAAAACGCACAAACCGAAAACGCATTCTGCTGGCTGTACATGAAAGTGTGCGAAGAGAAAAGGGATAATAATCCATCCGTTTTGTATCTTAACACCCATGAATTTTGACTGACCACATATGAAAACAATAGCTGATGTTTCCACATTACATGATCAGTGCTTAGCAAACCCTGTTGTCCAGAGCAGCTTACGTAGGTTATGGTTTATTTTTTGTTTTGTATTTTACCCATTTATACAGCTGGATATTTACTGAGGCAATTCTTGACCAAGAGTACAGCAACGGTGCCCCCATGGGGGATTGAACCAGCAACCTTTCAATTTACACGTCCTGCTCCTTAACCACTACGCTATACTGCAGCCCTGGTGAGTTGGTGATTGTGCAAATTCCCCATCAGTGACATTGCTTTTCACAAGGTGAATGGTTACGATCTCTGTTTATGCCAATCCTCTGTGTGTGCGAATGATGCTAATTATAAATTATGCCATTTATTGCCCTGTGTGTCGTTAACAACCATTTACTGGTCGGGGACAAGGGGCCTACAGTGTAGCTATATATCTGTAGGCACAGGTGCACGACTGAATGAAAAGGATTAGCGATGGAAGCATTGCTTTTGTGACTCTGCAATATGTTTGACAGCCTGTGCGTACAATTTTCACGTGAGACAGCAGCATGTAATTTTTATTTTTTTTAATTTTTAATTTTTATATTTAGTTTAGTTCAGTGCAGTGATCTCATGTCCCATCCTGTACATCCAACTCACATAAATGAGTTCAAGGGACTTTGTGTGAGTCTACTGTGTGAAAGGGATAGAGGTAATTGATATTCATAAAGAGTGGAGCTGTCCACTAGGGATCTATGGGTTTTCCTTCCAAACCAAGTCTTAACATATTACAGTTTTTTTTACAATCATTTTCACACGTGTCTCAATACCATGTCCACTTTTTCAAAACACTTAACACATTCACCATATCAGTAGACTACGTGAACCAAACTGTGTACACTTTTGCACTGCTTTGATACAAAATTCATTCAATCACCACTTCTTCTGAAATTCATGAATACCCCTCTCAGTCAGTGTTCACCACCAGCAAAATTATAAGATTATTCTGATTTTAGCAGAACGTTTATTCAGTTTTTTTTGTTTGCAGCCTTATTGCCATCTATACAAAAGTGGTCATATTTGCATTGAAATGTGCTTGTGTATAGGCAAAATATACTGTAGATGTAGTTGTCACTGAAGAGATTTTTCCACTATTAATGCTGTATATGTAAGTCATGGGCAATCAGTGAAAGAGAGTGACCCAAGAATGCAACTACAGTAAATTTATCACACTCAACAGTGGTATCTACAGTATTGTGACAGGCAAAACAACAGAAAAAAAAGTTTTTTCTTGGTGTCATGATAGCTGCTTGGCTTCAAATATTTATGGGGCGTGGGGGATTGTAGGGGTGGATAAGATATGCTAAAGATTTTGTTATAAAGGTTCAAGGCAAGGGAGAATGTTGCGGTAAATGTGAAATTCATAAAAACTTGACCCAAAATACAAAGGACACTATGGATCAGCATTAGGGCTACAGCAGACTTCTAGTGGTAGTGTCATGTGTTGTTGTTTCACTTACTGTACTAGAAATGAAAAGCATCTGCAGACTTTTTGTTGTACTATAGTATACCTCAGAAATTGTAGCATAGAGCTGCCATGAGGCATATTGCAGCATTTCAGATTTATTTGTTTGGTATTAGAATATGTACTGTAAACTTTACTTTTTTTGCAATGCAGCACTAACCTGTGCAAAAACAGGGGATATGGCAACACATAATATATGCATTTTGCAATGCTTCAAGTTGTTTCTGTTTTTCAGTCCATTGTATTTTGAGTGACAAAGTAGTTTTGTTGGGAGATAGCATTTGCTATAGTTATGGCAGCACGAGTCACTTTTGGGTGAAGGATGAAGTGTTTTGGTGGTTGTAGTGCATTTTGCACGAAAGATTAACTGATGTGCTCACATGCATGGTCGTTAAGCACACTGTGTTAGGAGTTTTGAAAAAGTGTCCATGGTATTGACCTAAGTGTGAAAATGGTTGTAAAAAACTGTAATCTGAGGTATTTATTGAATACAGAATACAGATTGACAGAAGCCAATTAGCTGCTGGTTGAGAGGCCTCTGGTAAACCCCTAGGACAGAGTATAATCTGTACCAGGACTAAATCTCTGTATATACACAGAAACTCTTTATGCATCCAAATGCAGTGAACATCTCGTGTTTTAACGTGTCCCATCTGTAAAGGTTTGCAGCTCCCTCTTGAATTAGGTCGAGTGGTTGACCGCGTGTTCGGTGGAGGTGAGAGAGAGGGAGGCCCCGAGATGTCCAGAGATGGGTGGAGCTTTAATGTCAGGTGTTGTCATTGGCTCGCTTGATGTGATCCAATCATGCTGTTCCTGCTGAATGATGTCTTCTGATCTGTCTTCTGATTGGGTCAGACTACTCGGCGGCTGACGGTGTGCTATGTGGTCCAAGCGATCGTGGGGCTCAGGAAACTACCTGAGCAGTGGGGTGCAACACCACAGATTTTTCTCTCTCTTCGGTTTGTGTGGAAAGCACACAATGGCCTCTTCCATGACAGAGATGCCAAACCTCTGGGAGGCCTAGTAATTCCTCCATTATGGGGCAACATGGTAAAACTCTAATTAAAACACTTCTGTCTCCCAGTCTATTCCTTCCTTCTCTCCCTCTCTTTCTCTCTCCCCCTTCTCTCTCGGGGATCTCTCCATCAGGTAACTGACGCCAGTCCGGCCGGAGCCAGGGTGATTAAGCGGGGATTGGGCAGAGGGCGCTGTGCTGAGACACAGGATTGATGGAGAAATCGATCAGCCGTCTTCGTTTGGCCCGGCCGGCTGGAATATGTCAATGTGGGCTTACACAGTCAGGCACACTGTACTCTGCGGCTTAGTCCGCTCGACCCTGAAATATCGACAGCCCGCCAGAAAACACCATCGATTGACAAGTGCTGCTAAATCAACACAATATGTCATTATCTGGACAGTTTTAAAGACACAGTTTTAAGGCTGTCTTCTCAATATGTCTATATTGGTTTTACTTTTCCCCAGAAAATTTTCATGAATTTAAGAATTTCTTTTCCCTTGCGTGTATTGGCAGCAGTGTGGTGTAACCAAAAGGTTATTGGTTCAAATCCCTGCTGGGCACTGCTGTTATACTCTTAGGCAATGTACTTAACCCAGAATTGCCTCAGTAAACATCCAGCTGTGTAAATAGATAACATGTAAAATCTGAAACCTTTGTAAGTTGCTCAGGAGTTGACAGTAATGTAATGTCACTCAGTAATTAGTTTATAGTAATTATTTGACAGTAATTTAATGTAATGTAACTCAGCCTCGCTGTGATGGGGAAAGCTTGTGGTACCGTCTGTTTGCAGAACCTCACAAGTGAGAAGACCTGGTGTGTGTGTGTGTGTTTCAGTGTGTGTGTGTCTGTGTGTCTCTGTGTGTGCGTGTGAGATTGTGTGTGTTTCAGTGTGTGTGTGTCTGTGTGTCTCACAGTAGAAAGGTAAGAGGGTGACATTAAGAGATTGGTGCATGTGACCCTCTGCAGACACAAGGAACAAGCTGTTCCCAAACAGCATTATCACCTACCTGTGTAATGGGGAGGAGGAGGATTGTGAGGGAGAGTGTGTGTGTGTGTGTGTGTGTGTGCGCGCGTGTGTGTGCGCGTGTGTGTGTGTGTGTGTGTGTGCGCGTGTGTGTGTGTGTGTGTGTGTGTGTGTGTGTGTGTGTGTGTGTGTGTGTGAGCAGAGGATTGTGTTTCATGGAGGGGTTCTTCTGTGAGGCCCTTTTCAGGCCGTTGTTGCAAGTAAATCCACACACACACACGCTACACACACACACACACGCTGCACACACACACACACGCTGCACACGCACACACACACACACACGCACATGCGCGCCTCTTTTGGAAGGGGCCCTTCATCGAAAGCTCTAACTTTCATTATAAATCGTTTCTCACCTGAAAAACAGTCTGTGTTTTCTCTTTCTCTCTGACGTTTGAAATCAATCTTGAGCGCTAACAAACCCAAGCGCATCCCGAAATAGAGCGCCAGAATTCTTTTTTTTTTTCTCGTTTTTGTCAACAAAACGATCAGATGTAGGACTATGGCCTGATCCCTGAACGGCCTGTTTTGTGGAGCAATCAATTCCGAATTAAGAAACCAAGCGGGCCATTGTGTGTGAAAATTTCCAGCCAACTACAACCGTAAGAGCGCTTTGTTCCAGAACAAACACAGGGGAGCAACTAGCGGTTCACCTTCGGGAGAGTAGTTTTCTAATGAACAGTGCGTACTCTGAAACTGACCATTAAAGACTACAAGGAGATGGGATGCAGGTGGGCAGGCAGGTGGAGGTGGTCAGGAAATCAGGTGGGTGGGGACAGGGCGGAGAACGGGGCAGGGCTGGAACACATGGGAACTGTAAACAAAAGCACATGGACGACACTGATAGACAGGGAGAAACACAAAAACAACAGCTAGGGGGTCCAAGTACTGACAGAGGGTGAGAGAGAGAGACAGAGAGACGGAGTGAGAGAGACAGAGAGCGAGAAAGGAGAGACAAGAGAATTTAGTTTTGAAATAAACTTCGTTCAAGCAACATGTCAGACAGTTACCATTCTCAATGGTAAAAAAAATCATACAAAGAACTGTGTTTGCTAACATGGAAACCCTTCACATCCATTAAAAGGGAGACGAAAAAAAAGACAACGCACAAGTGTCACATTAGTGCTGGCATCTCATAACTGAGAAGTGAAGTGCACAGCGAGGGAGTCCGAGAGCGAGGTAGAGAGAGAGAGAGAGAGAAAGAGAGAGAGAAAAGAGGGAGAAAAACAGCCTAAGAGGAAAGGGGAGGGAGGGAAAGAGAGAGGTGAAGAGAGTACACAATATGCAAATGTGTGTGTGTGTGTGTGTGTGTGTGTGTGTGCATGTGCGTGTGCGTGTGCGTGTGTTTGTGTGTGTTTAATTTCACGTCATTTTTCCCTCATTTCCCCTTTGCTGTAATTTGAAGCGTTGCGTTTGGTTATGATCGTGGATCCAAAGGGGGGGGGGGGGGGGGGGGTTTGACAGCATGTGAGCCGCTGCGGTCATGCCAATAAAAGCAATTTCATTTTTAATTTCCATTTGGGAGAGAGACACAGGGAGGAGAGGGTGGGTGGGGCAGGGGGCGGGGGGGGGGGGGGGGTGTGAAGGGATCACAGCTAGAGGGGGGCAGTGAGTTGGGGAGAGGAACAGAGAGAGAGTGGGGGGGTGGTGAGAATGTAGAGATTGTAGCTTTGTGGGGGGGGCAGCGGCTGGGGGGGGAGTTGTCACAGACAGAGTGGTGCTCTGTGTGTTGCGGGGTCTTTGGTTCGGGCAAATGTGATCCCATTTCACTCCAGCTGTGCTGTGGAGCAAGGTATGCCCCTCTTCCACGGTACAGCGGGCTTAAAAAACACGCTTTCGCTCTAATTTCATGTCCCTCGTTCCCAACGTAATTAAGAACGGATACAAAGAAACAAAACGAGCACGGAGGAATTCTCGTTTAGCTCTGCGGAGTCCCAGAGACGGGTGACGGGGAGGGCGGAGAAGACAGGGTGTCATTATCGTATCTCATCTTTCCCCAGCTCAGAAGATGGCCTTTTCAAAGCAGGACTTAAGGTTTGGGCCCACAAAGCTGTCAAATGTTAAAATATGTGCATATATACATCCCGGCCGGAGCCTCGCGCTGCGTGTGGAATGAGATCCGCGCTGTCTGAGTGAGCGTACACCCAGGACACGGCCCAGCGCTTTGTAAATGCCATGCTCTGAACGTCCCCTCGGGGGCAGCGGGAGGGGCCTGTTCGGACCCATTCTGTTCTGTGCCACTCTGAAGCGTTCTGTAGTGTTCCTTTTGTTCTCCTTTCTGTGGCTTTCCGTTTCCTTTGTGCTTGTTTCTGTTCTGCTCTGCCCCGCTCAGTTCAGTTCGGTTCTTTTACGTTGCATTGGGGTGCCGGCTCGTCCTCTCCCGCTCTCGTTCCTCTTCCCTTCCGTTCGGTTCTGTCCTCTGCTCTGTGGTGTTCTCTTGTGTTCCATGAAGTCCTGTTTGCTTGTGTTCCACTCCTTTTTTCTGTTCAGTTCTGTTGTGTTGCGTCGTGTTCTCTTCATTGTTACTCCTCCGTGTTCCATTCCGTTATGTTCTCTCGCGTTCCACGCAGTCCTTTTTTTCTGTGTTCCATTCCCTTTTCTTCTGTTCTGTTCCGTTCTGTTCCATTCCCTACTATTTTTCAATGACTGCTTCTCCTCTGTGTTCCGTTCTGGTGCGTTCTGTTGCATTCTCTTGCGTTCCATGCAGTCCCGTTTCTTTTTGTTCCTTTCCTGTGTTCTTTTCCATTCTGTTCCGTTCCGGAGCAGGGGGAATGTGGACCGCCCGCATTTACCCCCGGGACGCCTGGGCCCGTCTGACAGCCCTCAGATCGGAGGGGTGAGCATGGGGGTAGACCCGGAGCCCAGCTCTGGAAGGATGGAGGCGGAGGAGGGAGAGAGGGTGGGAAGAGTATGGGGTGAAATGAGTGCAAAGAATGCCATGGGGACCAGATGAGGAGGGAACCCGAGTGAGAGGCTGTTGATCACGCTTACAGGATGGCACTGCAGAACAATGGCTTTAATTTAGCCTGGTTTGGGATTTGGGGTGTCTGGGAGAAGTGTGGATTGAGGGTCTCTCAGAAATTGGGGGGGGGGTTGCTGTGGAGATGGAGGCTGCAGTAAGTTCTCAAGAAGGGTGAGTGTGGGTGATGTGGGTCATGGTGGGGGGGAGTTCAGGTAGTGTGTGTGTGTGTGTGTGTGTGTGTAGATATGTGCGTGTGTGTGTAGATGTGTGGGTGTGTGTGCGTGTGTCCGTGTGTGTGTGTGTGCGTGCGTGTGTGTGTGTGTGTGTGTGTGCGTGCGTGTGTGTGCGCGTACGTGTGAGTGCGTGTGTGTGTGTGTTTGTGTGTGTGTGTGTGTGTGTGTGTGTGTGTGCCTGTCCGCCTGCTGTAGCTCCAGCAGATGGATGGCTGGTGTCTCCAAGCACACTGCCTCCCACAAGAGTACAGATTTCAGCATCCTGCTTCTGTGACAATACAACAAGCTGCACTGCTAATTGCTTTAAGGGACTTAGTGGATCAGCCCCCTGATACGTACAGGACATGATCAAGGCCTACAAGCCAGTAACAGCGCTGCGCTCTGCTACCTCGGGTCGCCTCTGTATCCCAAAATACAAGGGCAGCATCTCTCAGACCCGCCTCTTCTCAGTACTGGCTCCACACTGGTGGAATGAGCTTCCTGCTGAGATTCATACAACAGACTCCCTGGATGCCTTCAAGAGAAAGCTGAAAACTCATCTTTTCAAGCTGTATCTCTAGTCTATGTTCCTATCTATCCTATCTATCCCTAATTTCTATTCAAATAAAGAAGAAAAAAAAGCAAAAAAGCGCTTAGCTCAGTATCTTACTGACCTCTTGTAATACTTCTCAACAGCTACTCTTGGCATAGCGATGCACTTATTTGTAAGTCGCTCTGGGTAAAAGCATCTGCTAAATTACGGAATTTAATGTAATGTAATGTAATGTAATGTAATGTAATTGTGTCTACTGTCAGAATCAGCTGAACTGGACCCAACTGGTCTGTGCTGGACTCTGCAGGACTGTACACAGCTCTGATCTCTGTGTGAGACCATACTGTGCTGTTTGCACTGTATTGCACTGTACTATACTGTGCTATACTCTTCTATATTATACTACACTATATGGACAAAAGTATTCAGATGCCTGACCATTACACCAACAGGGACTGCAGTGACATTATATTTAAATACATATACTTTAATATGGAGTTGGTCCCCCTTTTGCAGCTATAACAGCTTCCACTCTTCTTGGAAGGCTTTCCACAAGATTTTGGAGCGTTTCTATGGGAATTTGTGCCCATTCATTCTGTAGAGCATTTATGAGGTCAGGCACTGATGTTGGACAAGAAGGCCTGGCTCGCAATCTCTGTTCCAGTTCATCCCAAAGGTGCTCAATAGGGTTGAGGTCAGGGCTCTGTGCGGGCCAGTCAAGTTCTTCCACACCCAACTCATCAAACCATGTCTTTATAGTCCTTGCTTTGTGCACTGGGGCACAGTCATGTTGGAATAGAAAAGGGCCTTCCCCAAACTGTTGCCACAAAGTTGGAAGCATAGCATTGTCCAAAATGTCTTGGTATGCTGAAGCATTAAGATTGCCCTTCACTGGAGATAAGGGGCCTAGCCCAAACCCTGAAAAACAGCCCCGTACCATTATCCCTCCTCCACCAAACTTCACAGTGGAGACAATGCAGTCAGGAAGGTAACGTTCTTCCGGCATCCGCCAAACCCAGACTCGCCCATCTGACTGCCAAACAGAGAAGCGTGTCACTCCACAGAACACGTTTCCACTGCTCCACAGTCCAGTGTCGGTGTGCTTTATACCACTCCATCCGACTCTTGGCATTGGACTTGGTGATGTGAGGCTTGCATGCAGCTGCTCGGCCATGGAAACCCATTCCATGAAGCTCCCGCCGCACAGTTTTTGTGCTTACATTAATGCCAGTGGAAGTTCGGAACTCTTCAGTTAGGGAATCAGCAGAGCTTTGGCGACTTTTACTCACCATGTGCCTTAGCAGTCGTTGACCCCTCTCTTTGATTTTACATGGTCTTCCACTTCGTGGCTGAGTTGCTGTTGTTCCTAAACACTTCCACTTTCTAATAATATCACTTACAGCTGACCGTGGAATATCCAGCAGGGATGAAATTTCATGAACCATCTTATTGCCGTCTTAAGGTGGCATCCTATCACAGTACCACGCTTGAAGTCACTGAGCTCTTCAGAACGACCAATTTTGTATCACAAATGTTTGCAAATGGCGACTGCATGGCTAGGTGCTTGATTTTATACACCTGTGGCAACGGGTCTGATTGAAACACCTGAATTCAATTATTAACAGGTGTGGCCAAATACCTTTGTCCATATAGTGTATATTGTGATGTACAGAGCTATACCCTGCTGTTCTATATATTGCTATACGCTGCTATGCTATATGATGCTATATTGTGCTGCAGTGCACTGTGCTACACGCAATTAGATTTCAGTCAGCGAACTTCTCAAACTTAATCCAAGTTTTTTTCCCAGCCATGGTGATTTTTTTTTTCCCTCTGTGAGAAATGAATTTATAGAAAGAGTGCGGAAGTGTTCACACTCCAGGGCGAACTCGATTTCCTGGCCTATTCTCTGGCATAGCCTGGCAGAATGGAGCCGCTTTTGTGTCGAGCCTCTCTTTTCGGTCGGAGCACGCTGTATGTCGGCCAGGGACACGCTGCCCTCTCTCTTCCGCTGACAGGTCTCTTGGCACCTTAAAGGTATAATTCTACGAGGGGATGGGTTTTTTTTTATTTCTTTCATGTTCACACAACCCAGTCCCCCTGCTGTATGCATTTGTGTGACCTGTTTCTCTGTGAGCTCTTTCTCTCTGTTCCTCTGCATAATATTCTCCTGTGATCTGTGTGCTGTTCGTCTGCATGCTACTTTTCTTCGAGCCATTTCTCTGCATGCTGTTCATCTGCATGATACTCTTCTGTGAGCTGTTTCTCTTTGAGCTGTTCATCTGCATGATACTCTCCTGTGAGCTGTTTCTCTGCATGCTGTTCATCTGCATGATACTCTTCTGTGAGCTGTTTCTCTTTGAGCTGTTCATCTGCATGATACTCTTCTGTGAGCTGTTTCTCTTTGAGCTGTTCATCTGCATGATACTCTCCTGTGAGCTGTTTCTCTTTGAGCTGTTCATCTGCATGATACTCTTCTGTGAGCTGTTTCTCTTTGAGCTGTTCATCTGCATGATACTCTCCTGTGAGCTGTTTCTCTGTGAGCTGTTTCTCTGTGAGCTGTTTCTCTGTGAGCTGTTTCTCTGTGAGCTGTTTCTCTGTGTGCTGTTTCTCTGTGAGCTGTTTCTCTGTGTGCTGTTCCCCCGTTCCCATCTGTGGCATTCTCCTGTCCCGTACATCTGTTGGACACTGCAGTATTGCGTAAAAATGACCCTGCCTGGCAATTGGGGGCTTACAGTGTTGGAGTTTAGTGGAATACTGGTTCACTCATTCTGTCATGCAATATTTCATTGCATTGCACTATTCTGGGGACTAATATTTGCACTTTTGTGAGGTTTCTGTGGTGCTGCAACAAATACTTTCTTATTGCGTGAGCTAGCAGAATTCTGCAGAAGCCGCAATTTCATTGGTTCCCGGAGGAATACTCCAGTGCATGCAGGCCAAACCGTTGCGTGTTGGACTCTGTGAGTTACATAAGACAACCTTTTACACTTTCAGCACCCCTGATTCAGCCATAACTGTGTTCTCCACCACACTGAGACCTGGAGCTATTTAAACAACTTTTAAAAAAGCTCTGCCATTGGTTGGTTCCTAATAGAGTATCCTTGGCCTTGACAGACTTCTTGGATAGTGAATTACACATATATGTATACATGCACGTGCTTATTTTTCAGGCCTGGAGTAGAGAGCTCTATTACAGCTGCATTTAACCTAAAGGTGAGCAGCAGGAAAACTCAAAGCCAGGTTCTGCCCCGATCTCCACCCCCCCAACCCCAACCCCCGCCCAACCCTACCACCACCAGCAAGAGCTGTTTACTGAATATAAAACTGCAGCTACACAAGCTTTCTGTTTTCCTTCATCCACCTGGAATAATCACTGATAAAAGCCTCTGAGAGAGTGAGGCGGGTGGGGGTGGGGGGCACGGAGGCATTTTAAAAGCAAAATAAATAAATATGCAAATTTTTAGCCTTTTTGAAGGCATGTCTTCTGATGAGTTTATCCCATCTGTGATGCTGTGGTAGGGAGTAAATGGGGAGCCTGAGTCCTGGTTTTCTGTTGTTCCTGTGGAGTGTTCAGTGTTATTTCTGTCTCTGTAGAGTGTTCAGTGTTATTTCTGTCTCTGTGGAGTGTTCAGTGTTATTTCTGTCTCTGTGGAGTGTGCAGTCTCTGTGGAGTGTTCAGTGTTATTTCTGTCTCTGTGGAATGTGCAGTGTTATTTCTGTCTCTGTGGAATGTGCAGTGTTATTTCTGTCGCTGTGGGGTGTTCAGTGTTATTTCTGTCTCTGTAGAGTGTTCAGTGTTATTTCTGTCTCTGTGGAGTGTGCAGTGTTATTTCTGTGTCTGTGGAGTGTTCAGTGTTATTTCTGTCTCTGTGGGGTGTTCAGTGTTATTTCTGTCTCTGTAGAGTGTTCAGTGTTATTTCTGTCTCTGTGGAATGTGTAGTGTTATTTCTGTCTCTGTGGAGTGTTCAGTGTTATTTCTGTCTCTGTGGAGTGTTCAGTGTTATTTCTGTCTCTGTGGAATGTGCAGTGTTATTTCTGTCTCTGTGGAATGTGCAGTGTTATTTCTGTCTCTGTGGAGTGTTCAGTGTTATTTCTGTGTCTGTGGAGTGTGCGGTGTTGATTCTGCTTCCTTGGAATGGGGTTTCTTTGGAGTAGAGCGTTCAGTGTTGTTTCAGAGGAATGTTGACTGTTATTTGTGTATCTGTGGAATAATCTGAGCAAGAGATTTTGTTTTGAACCAAATGGAAATCTCTTCTGCATCTAAGAACAGAAATCACTTAGTTTCTTTTTGACCTTGGCTTTTCAGAATGCAAAGAAAAGATAAAATGTCATGTGGAAGACTCAGAAGTAAGGTTTTTGGCTTTTTCAATACCCGGCTTATTCTCTTATGGTTGGGGGCGTTACTAAGAACCTTCAACTTGTGCTTTTAAAAACGAGGATAAATGTTCATTTTCAGTCCAGTCAGAATTGGTTTAAAATAGCGTGCATTTAAAACTCCCACTCCTTCTGTACTCATTTCACTGTGTGTAGTGTGGTAGATTCTTAACAAAATAAGGAAAACGAATCGCTTCTGAATTTTCAATCTGCAACCAGCAAACCAATCAAATAATAATGGAGTTGTTAAATGTAAGGCTTCTCTACCACAGTGAAGTCTGACACTCTTACAGTTACTATTCCTTTATGTGGATACTGTGTTTCACCTGTAACACCCATTACTGCTGTTACCAGCATTACAGCTGTTGCATACAGCTTATACGTCTCACCTGTAACACCCGTTACTGCTGTTATGAGCATTACAGCTGTTGCATACAGCTTATACGTCTCACCTGTAACACCCGTTACTGCTGTTATGAGCATTACAGCTGTTGCATACAGTTTATACGTCTCATCTGTAACACCTGTTACTGCTGTAACAAGTATTACAGCTGTCACACTAAACCCTGTGTCTTGCTTGTAACACCTGTTACTACTGCTAAGAGCATTACAGCTTTCACAAGCTGCCTCTGCTTCTCGCCTGTAACACCTGTTGTTATACTCATTACAACTGTCATGTACGCTGTCTCATTTGGGATGGCAAACCTGTCACTCTGTATTAGTTTCCACAATCCTGTGTGTGTGTGTGTGTGTGTGTGTGAGAGAGAAAGGGAGAGAGAGAGAGACAGAGAGAGAGAGAGGGAAAGAGAGAGAGACAGACAGAGAGAGAGAGAGAGGGAGAGAGAGAGAGAGAGAGAGAGAGAGAGGAGAGAGAGAGAGACAGAGAGAAAGAGAGAGAGACTATATGCAACATGTCTCAGTCAGTTCTCAGCCTTGCAGAAAGTAAGATTCAGTTTTGGTAGGATCACCTCCGCTAACTATAAACCACAATTGAAATTGTTTTTCCACATTTTACTGTAAACTGTCATCGAAGTTCACAGATATTTGAGCTAGTGTGCCACAAAATGAACATGAAGTTTTTTTTTGTGGGATTTTGAAACTTATGAGCTCCATTGTTAGTGTCTCTGTGATTCTGTGAGAGGGAATTAATCGTTTTTATGGGATTTTGTGTTTGTTTTACGGCATTATTTTCCCCTGTTTGCAAACGAATCTCCTGCAATATCTGTTCCAGGCCTTTTATCTGGCAATTTTTCTCTCCCCGGTTTGTTTTTTCCCCCTGAGTTCAAAGCTTCCCTTCGACACTCAATTATTTCTTGGTCGAATGAGAAGTGTGCCTTCCTTGCTGAAACGGGGAGTTTATTTTTAATTTGATTTGTTTTACTGGATTTTTTTTCCAGAGCTGCGAGATATTGTTAAATTGAAAAGCTGACGGGGGAGCAAGGGGGGGATAGTTCAAGGGAAGGAGAGGAAGAGAGAAAAGAGGGAAATAGAGCGAAAGGGAGAGAGCGAGAGTGGGGTGGGGGGGTTGGGGAAAGTGGATTGGAGATGGAGGAGGTGTGAGATGGGGAGAGTGAAAAAGGGAGAGGAATGAAGTGAGAGACGGAAAAGGGCAGAACAGCAGGGATAAAGATGGTGCAGACAATAGGAAGCTCGGAATGAGAGCAGGCCTTTCTCCAGCGGCTGCTCTTACCCCCGTTCCTGTACCTGCTTTAGCACATGCACCTGTCAAGGCTGGTCTCTCTTGTCACGGGGGCCGTACAGATGGGGTGTAGTTAGCTTTGAGGCTCCTCAGTGTAGCTCTCCTCCATATAGGGGTGTTACAGCAGGGGTGTAGTTAGCTTTCAGGCCCCTCAGTGTAGCTCTCCTCCATATACTGTAGGGGTGTTACAGCAGGGGTGTAGTTAGCTTTGAGGCTCCTCAGTGTAGCTCTCCTCCATATAGGGGTGTTACAGCAGGGGTGTAGTTAGCTTTCAGACCCCTCAGTGTAGCTCTCCTCCATATAGGGGTGTTACAGCAGGGGTGTAGTTAGCTTTCAGACACCTCAGTGTAGCTCTCCTCCATATAGGGATGTTACAGCAGGGGTGTAGTTAGCTTTCAGGCCCCTCAGTGTAGCTCTCCTCCATATACTGTAGGGGTGTTACAGCAGGGGTGTAGTTAGCTTTCAGACCCCTCAGTGTAGCTCTCCTCCATATAGGGGTGTTACAGCAGGGGTGTAGTTAGCTTTCAGACCCCTCAGTGTAGCTCTCCTCCATATAGGGGTGTTACAGCAGGGGTGTAGTTAGCTTTCGGACTCCACAATGTAGCTCTCTTCCATATAGGGGTGTTACAGTAAGGGTGTAGTTATCTTTGAGGCTCCTCAGTGAATCTCTTCTCCCTGGTTCAGGGGCGTTACAGTAGGGGTGTAGTTAGCTTTGAGACTCCTCAGTTTATCTCTTCTCCCCGATTCAGGACGCACACACACACAGAGGACACTTTCAGGTCTGTTTTTCTGAGAAACCTGTTGGAGCGTTGAGGAGGCAGCAGTGGGATACTTTACTGGGAAAAGCTCCCGGTGGAGGGAGTCACAGCAGAGAGTCCTCTCCTGGAGGACTCCGCTGAGGTGACTCACCATTTCCCACCATCCCACCTTTCTCAGGGGGGAATACTCAGGGAGAAACCATACTGTGATGTTACAGCATGAAGGACAAACAGCACTAATGCATTCTAAATGACAACGACATGCACGCAAGC
>NC_050583.1:3861622-3864122 GCF_013368585.1 Megalops cyprinoides | reverse complement strand
CCAAACGGCTCGCTGTTCGTAGGTTTTCAGGATGATCGGTCCCTTGAAACAGCAGCTCATTGGAATGATGGTAAATAATGTGCCTTGTCTGGCCGACTATTGAAACCTGGCCATGCGGTGCTTCTAATATTGTGGCTCCTTGTGTGGCTTTTGCTTGTGTTGTGCTCTGCCTCACTTGTGAGTCGCTTTGGACAAAAGCGCCTGCCAAATAAATCAATCTAAATTTAAAATGTAACTGGTGGTCACGCTGCAGGGTGTTCTCAGGACGATGGCTGGCAGCGCTGCTGGAGTGAAGCACAGTGAAGCACAGAGTGAAGCACAGAGTGAAGCACAGTGAAGCACAGAGTGAAGCACAGAGTGAAGCACAGTGAAGCACAGAGTGAAGCACAGTGAAGCACAGAATGAAGCACAGAATGAAGCACAGTGAAGCACAGAGTGAAGCACAGTGAAGCACAGAATGAAGCACAGAATGAAGCACAGTGAAGCACAGAGTGAAGCACAGAGTGAAGCACAGAATGAAGCACAGTGTGAAGCACAGAGTGAAGCACAGAATGAAGCACAGAGTGAAGCACAGTGAAGCACAGAGTGAAGCACAGTGAAGCACAGAGTGAAGCACAGAGTGAAGCACAGTGAAGCACAGAGTGACTCTTCATATTGCAGTTTAGGCCCCCTATTTAACCCCCTTTCCCCTGTTAGCGTCATTACCGCTACATCATTTAGCCTCGTCAGCAGGCTTTTCTCCGCTCCCCTCCTCTGGATGGACGGCCACGTCAGCGACGGTCTCGCCGTTTCTGATTTCTCCCCGGCAGCACAGGAGAGTCACGCTTTAGGTCGCACGTGAAGAACGTGGTGGAAAGAGGAGACTGAGGTACAGAGACGTCAGGCTGCTTTGTGTCGGTCGCGCATTGATTTTCTCTGAGTAAAGATCTGAAATGGGGTTTGAATGTTAAAGAGTATGATTGCACGGAGCACTTAGCCCTCCAGGGGCAGGAGGGCATGATGGGTAGGGTTTGTTTGACAGCCGGTCAAAGGATAAAGTTCAGGCACGGCAATGAGAAAAATGACGCAGGGCGTCAGTGATAATGATAATCGATACTGTTAATCACACTCACACACACACACACAAACACACACACACACTCACACACACACACACACACACACACACGCACACACACACACACACACACACACACACGCACACACACACACACTCACACACACACACACGCAACCACCCTGCATGTGTGTGTATGTGTGCATCCTAGAGGTCTGGGTGGCTGGCTGTCTCCAGCTGGCTGTCTCTTCTGTTGAATCTGGGGGGATGTGATCAGGTTGTCTGTTACCTGGGAAGTGTGGCTAAATCCCCCTGGATCTCATCCTCATTCTCTCACCAGTCTGGTGTCTCTTTGGGATCATCATTAGAGAGATCTGCTCTGGGTGTCGACCAGGAAACCCTCACACACATGCAGGTGCTCCTCTCTGAACAAACAGATGATGTTATATCGCACACTGTAAGCAGTTTATTTTAGTTATTCAGGCATTTAGCAGATGTTGTTATCCAGAGCAACCTGCAAGGTTACACTTTTTACATATTATTTATACAGCTGGATATTTACTGAGGGAATTCTGGCTTAAGTGCCTTGCCCCAGGGTACAGCAGCAGTGTCCCAGCAAGGAATCGAACCAGGAACCTTTCAGTTACGACACCTGCTCCTTACCACAATGCTACACTGCTGCCTCCAGGTTTTAGTAGGCACAGGTTGGCCCCTGTTTATACTGCAGAACTTTTAACCCCTTACTCTGCTAAGAGAGAACTGAGATCAGTTAACATTAAAAGTTAAAGATATATTGATTAATTCAGAATCTAGACTAAACAGAAAAATGGGAGACTTTGGTTGTTCTGTCAAGGCCCCTAGACACTGGAGCAGTCTACCTGACAATAGAAACTGCCAAGTCTGTGTCCTCTTTTAAATTGCTTTTGAAAAGTCATTTTTATAAAGCATTATAAAGGTTTAAAATCATTTTTATATTGTTTTTATTGTCTTTTTATTGTTTTTTTTCTTTTTATTTGTTTCTGTCTTGCTTTAATCTGAATTGTAAAGCTCTTTCAACCATAAGCAGGGTAGCTGCTATATGAATAAAGTTTATTATTATTATTATTATTATTATTATTATTATTACAATGCCCTGGTTTAGGCACTTCACTGTCCTATCAGTAAGGCTGTGTGTTTGTGCACATGGATAAGTGCCCAAACCTTATTTTTCACGAGGGGTTAAGGTGAGGTGGTTAAATTCTCCAGCTGATCAGAAGGAGAATTTCGAGTAAGGGGTGCAGCCCAAAATCACGTATCTGCCACCATATCCAGTGCTTGTGTGTGTGTGTGTGTGTGTGTGCGCGTGCGTGCGTGTGTGTGTGTGTGTGTGTATTGTATCTGTGTGTGTGTGTGTGTGTGTGTGTGTGTGTGTGTGTGGTGTGTGGTGTGTGGTGTGTGTGTGTG
>NC_050583.1:3841622-3851622 GCF_013368585.1 Megalops cyprinoides | reverse complement strand
CCCAGTCACCATGCCCTTATAAAGCCATACGCCATGCCATTGCTTTGAACCCCCCCCCCTCCCCCAAAAGTGCAGAGAGTTCTGACAGACCCTGGGCGGCGGGACCAGGACGTTCCGGCACACGTACCCCACAGAGGCAGGGAGGGTGTACCTTTCAGCAGTGACCCTCTTCTGGACTTAAAAGGAGAGACAATAGCTTTTATGTGGGATGTGAGGGATACTGAACTGAGGGAGCCACCTGATGCAGGCCTGTGTGTGTGTGTGTGTGTGTGTGTGCGTGTGTGTGTGTGTGTGTGTGTCTGTGTGTGTGTGTGTGTGTGTTTGTGTGTGCGTGTGTGTGTGTGTGTATGTGTGTCTGTGTGTGTGTGTAACTGTGTGCGCGTATGTGTGTGGGTGTGGACATGGGGTGCTGGAAATGGCAGTCAGACACACACACACACACACGCACTCCCACTCTCTCTTTTATCTGTGCATATTACTGACATTTAACCCCCCCTCCAACCCCCACACATTGTGATGGGGGGGTTATTTCCCCTGTGTGAGAGTTGCATCATCTCATCGCTGTGGTTACTGTGGAGCGCAGACACGCCCACCCTACCGCCAGCCTATCCCGTCACCCCCTCCGCCCCCGGACGCCAACGCCTGTCACAGAACCACCAGAGCCTCCCCCTTGCCTCAACTCTTTCTCTTCCTCTGTTTCTCTCTCTCTCTCTCCCCTCCCTTCCTCTCTCCCTCTCTCTCTCCCCCTTCCCTCTCTCCCTCTCTCTCTCTCTCCCCTCCCTCCCTCTCTCCCTCTCTCTGTCCCCCTCCCTCCCTCTCTCTCCCTCTCTCTCTCCCCCCTCCCTCCCTCTCTCCTTCTCTCTCCCCCTCTTCTCTCTCTCCCTCTCCCTCTCTCTCCCCCCTCCCTCCCTCTCTCTCCCTCTCTCTCTCCCCCCTCCCTCCCTCTCTCCTTCTCTCTTTCCCCCCTCCCTCCCTCTCGCTCTCTCTCCCCCCTCCCTCCCTCTCTCTCTCCAGTTTGAACAGCTGGCCTTCCTGTGGATGGAGAGGCAGAAATCTGGGGGGAACTACAGCCGGTACCGGGCCCAGACGGAGAAGCACGTGGTTCTGTGTGTCAGCTGCCTGAAGATCGACCTGCTCATGGACTTCCTCAACGAGTTCTACGCCCACCCCCGCCTGCAGGTCTGTCCCCATGGTGATGGGTGGGGCGAAAAATGACCTGCGTTTTCTTTTTTTCCATTCCATTACATTACATGCATTTAGCAGATGCTCTTATCCAGAACAACTTTCATCACAATGGAAGATAAGTGCATCCATCCAAGTTACATGAGCAACAGTGTCAGACCAGTGAGTGTGAGCATAACACTATTCAAGCCCTGCCACAAGCCACCCTGTGCACTCTGACAAAAGCCTATGATACAGCAGTCCCTGAACACAGAATCAAAACACATCACATTACATTACACCATTTAGCAGCTGCTTTTTCCCCGAGCGACCAAATGAGTGCATTACTATGCTAAGAGTAGTTATCGAAAAGTACTACAAGAGGTCAATAAAATACTGAGTTAAGTGCTCACCTCACAATATTACACAAGATAAACATCAAATACTAGAGGTAGCAGGTGTTGGGGGGTGTGGATTGAAGTGGGTCCGAGATGCAGTCTGAAGAGGTGGGTCTTCAGTCTCCATCAGACGATGGCCAGCGATTTCGCTGTGGGGTTTCATTCCACCACTGAGGACCAGTACAGATAGGGATCGTGTCTGAGAAGAGTGACCACATCAGCTCGGGACTGTCGGTTGCCGTGTAGATGCAGAGCGCAGCGATCTTGAGGGAGCATAGGGTTTGAGGAGCGATTGTAGATATGAGGGCGCTGTCCCAGTAACTGTATGCCAGCACCAACTTAATGTGAGCGATGACAGGAAGCCAGTGAAGTGAGGTGAGGAGAGGAGTAACTTGACTACGTTTAGGAAGTGCGGCTGCATTCTGGATTAGTTGTAGAGGATTGATTGATTGATTACTCCCAGTGGAGTGAGTACATTTTAATTCTTACCCCTGCAGACGACTTTCTCTATGTCGAGAAATACAAATGAATGTAGCTAAAGTAGCTACAGTAGGCAGAGGCTGGTGATAAGTAGCATGTTTGGCTAAGGAGTGCTCAGACAGGAGACCAGAAGGGACAGTAATCACTGTGTGAGGACTGGCGTTTATTTTGGGAATGAGTGAGATGAAATAATGATTTTTTTTTTTTTTAACGACAGATCTTGGGCGGTTTGCCCTGACAGGCCTCCTGTGCAAAATATCAAACTGAAGAAATAAAGGGAAAATAATAAATCAAACCAAAATTCGATGCTGATGAAAAAGCTCAAGGCTTGCAGGAAACAAACACAAATCTCAAATAAAGCACATCTGTGCAGCTTCTTCTCCCACCTCCCTGTCTCTCCCTCCCTTCCTCTCCCTCTTTCTCTCTCTCCTGTCTCTATCCCTCCTTCCTTCTTTCTCCATCCTTCTCTTTCTTCATCTATATTCCTCTCTCTCCCTCCCTCACTCACTCCCTCTCTCTCCATCCCTCTCTGTCCCTCACTCTCTTTCTCCCTCCCCCATCTCTCCCTCTCTTTCTCCCCCCTCTCTCTCTCTCTCTCTCTCTCTCTCTCTCACACTCTCCCCCTTCTCTCTATCCCTCTCTACACCTCCCCCCATCCCTCCCTCCCCCCCCCCCCCCCCCCCTCTCTGAATGCCGCACAGGTGCGCTCATCTCTCTAACTGCAGCTGTGTGGATATATCTTCCCGGCATGAGGTATGGGCAGCTGATGGTTTACAGGTCCCTGAGTATCGGAGACAGCTAAAGTGAAGAGCTGCAGAGAGCTGTGACAGAACCATCAGAGCACCCAGCGATCAGACGCACCGTCTGTGGGAATGAGTTCAGAGGCTTTCAGCCAGGACCACACATCCCTGGCCACACTCCAGCCATCCAGAGTGGTTTTTATCTTTTATGGCCTGAATTATTATTTTCTCATTTGCCAAACAGTGAATGTGCCTATTATTGCATTTATTTCATGCTGTTATCTCAGCTAGATTTGATCATTGTTGTGGTTGTTTTATAGTTGTCTAACCTGTGAAGTGTGTGGACTGCATTTTAATTGAATCTAAGGTCCTGTAGAAATATACTGATTATTATTATTATTAGTAGTAGTAGTAGTAAGACTCTAATGGACACCACAAAAATGCTTCCTCAAGGTAGACAGCACATGCTAATGTGTGGCAACATTGTAATGAAATAATTTTATGCATAAATTTAATGCAATAGATGCATCAAATGTCATGTATGAGACCAGCTACTGACTGAAGATGAATTTCAAATATTACACAAAGATAATGTCAGGATAGCTGAGATCCCTGTATGGAGACACTTACCTCTCCACTACAAAGCTCTGCGCTGTAATACTGGCCCTGTAGATAAAGATCGCAGCCATTCATAACAGACAGTAATCTTCAGTAGCACACAATGTTTGTGTGTGTATGTATGTGTGGTGTGAGTGTGTGTGTGTGTGTCCGTGTGTGTGAGGGTATGTGCATGTGTGTGTGCGTATGTCCGTGTGTGTGAGTCTGTGTGTGTGTGTGTGTTTATGCCCATGCGAGTGGTATTGAAAAGACAGATATCATACTGTGCTCTGCGTTAGCATGTGTTGTTTGGGCAGTTAACATGCCACAGGGCAGATTGTCTGTAAAGGGTGCTGAATCACCCCCTGGGGTCTGGGGTGCGGGGTCTGAGTACCCCCCTCTTTTAGGCACCTGGATTTGATGAGCTGTGGGATAAACTCCTCCTATCTCACCTGGGACATTGGCCGAAATTTGATGGCATCTACTTGTAAGCTGGGTGGATTCTGCTGGAAAGCGTGTGAAATTTGTCACGGTTTAAGGACCAACTGTGTAGCATAGTGAATAAGCAGCAGGACTCGTAACCGAGAGGTTGCTGGTTCGATTCCCTGCTGGCATGCTGCTGCTGTACCCTTGGGCAAGGTACTTAACCCCGGAATTGCCTCAGTAAATATCCAGCTGTATAAATGGATAGCATGTGAAAAGCGTAAACCTATGTAAGTGATCTGGATAAGAGTGTGTGCTAAATGCCTGTGATGTAATGTAATGTGACCGGAGAGGACTGTGGCGGGATGTGGGGGTGGCTGGTGATCCCCGGCGTGTTGCATTGTCGGCAGGATTACTACGTGGTGATCCTGTGTCCGGCGGAGATGGACGTGCAGGTGCGGCGGGTGCTGCAGATCCCTCTCTGGGCGCAGAGGGTCATCTACCTGCAGGGCTCCGCCCTCAAGGACCAGGACCTGATGAGGGCCAAGTGAGTATAAACCCCACCCCACTGAGACATGCCCCCTACAAACCCCGCCCTGCATGGACACGCCCCCACCCACAAACCCCGCCCCACTGAGACACGCCCCCTACAAACCCCGCCATGCATGGACACGCCCCCACCCACAAACCCTGCTCTGCTGGGACACGCCCCCCCCTACAAACCTCGCCCCACTGAGACACGCCCCTAAAAACCCTGCCCTGCATGGGCACGCCCCCACCCACAAACCCCGCCCCACTGAGACACGCCCCCTACAAACCCCGCCCTGCATGGACACGCCCCCACCCACAAACCCTGCTCTGCTGGGACACGCCCCCCCCCCCCACAAACACCGCCTAAAAAGCCATAGCCACATGACCATGTCCATAAAACCACAGCCCCCACTGACTGTGTCTACAAAGCCACGCCCATGTAGCCACGCCCACCATGGCCAGCAATGTTCTGCCACATATACCAGTTCAGTCCAGTGTGGCATGGAGTGCTTCTTCTGATCCCGGAAGGGGTTATAGGTCAAATCCCCAGCCACATCATACTGAAGGCCCTAAAAGTGCTGTCCTTTGCATGCCTGCTTGGATGCTCAGGATTAACAGAGCCTGATTAGGTGCGCTATGACTGACGTCCCGTCTGTCCTGTCCGAGGGATATCGTTGACAGACAGGAATCATCACCGCTTGTAGATGGGGATAAGTTCATGGCTTATTGAAATACATAGACCATGTGTCACAAGAAGCAGCATGAACCCAAAAGCAGAGAGAACTCGAGATACCAGGGGTTTGGTTCAAAGAAAATCATTTTGTATTACTGGAGAGTGGGGAGATACAAAACAAACTTGGTGCAAGAGTTCACTCTCTCATTGACACACACACTTGCGCAGACACGCGCACATGTGCACGCACACACACACACATGGCATGGCAACTCAAGACTGAGCAAACACAAGACCAAAGGATATAGCTTGAATAAAGAAGAGCGCAGCTGTAAACAATAACTAATGGTAGAATACATGAGCTAAATGACACATAGAGAACACAGGAAGTTATGTTGCCATCTGGTGGCCAACCTGGGAAACAGCACCCACATTCCTGACAGGATGTTCATGGATGTCTGCAGAACTGCCTGTGTGAACATGTCTACCCCAAATAAATTTCTCTCACCTTGGCAGAGTGACTTCCCCTCAGCTGGCCCTCTCCGACCTGACTAACCCCGCTCTCCCCCTTTCCTCCGTCCTTCCTCTCCTCCTTCCACTAACCTGGCCGGCCGCTTCCTGTCGCGGCCCCGCCCCTTCCTGTCCTGCCGGCCCGCCCTCAGGATGGACGATGCCGAGGCCTGCTTCATCCTCAGCAACCGCTTCGAAGTGGACCGCATCGCCGCCGTACGTCACTCCACCCGTTTTTTCCTCTCCCCTTCTCTCTCTCTCTCTCTTTCTCTTCCCCTGAGTTAGATTAAATCTAACATGATTCACTTGCAGTGCATACCGATGGCGTGTATTTTCCAAACCACAGACAGCAGTTTCTCAAAATGCAGGGCAGAAAATCAATCACCTGGGTCAATATCCTGGCATAACGCAACAATGACACCGACACAAACGCCGGCGTTAAGGATGGTGCCGAATAATGAAGGAACGACCATAATTATCATCGTCATCATCGTTGTTACTGTCACCAGCGGTGGGACCATTATGGCCATCAATAATAGTTATAATGTTATCATATCGATATGCATAATGACAGAAACGCCATGCATGTCTGTTGTGGTCTCCCTCACTGTCTGGGGCTGTGACAGGCAGAAATGAGTCCTGCCACCAGGGTCACACGACCTCCCTTCCTCCTTGAAGGAAATCAGGATCTGTCTCTCTGCCTCTCTCTGCCTCTCTCTGTCTCTCTCTGCCCCACTCTGTCTCTCCCTGCCTCTCCCTTCCTCTCTCTGTCTCTCTCTGCCTCTCTCTGTCTCTCTCTGTCTCACTCTGCCTCTCTCTGCCCCTCTCTGTCTCTCTCTGTCTCTCTCTGCCCCTCTCTGTCTCACTCTGCCTCTCTCTGCCTCTCTCTGTCCCTCTCTGTCTCACTCTGCCTCTCTCTGCCCCTCTCTGTCTCACTCTGCCTCTCTCTGCCTCTCTCTGTCCCTCTCTGCCGCTCTCTGCCCCTCTCTGTCCCTCTCTGCCTCTCTCTGCCTCTCTCTGTCCCTCTCTGCCTCTCTCTGCCTCTCTCTGCCCCTCTCTGTCTCACTCTGCCTTTCTCTGCCTCTCTCTGTCCCTCTCTGTCCCTCTCTGTCCCTCTCTGCCCCTCTCTGTCCCTCTCTGCCCCCGTCTGTTCTCTCTCTCCTGGGTCTTTGTTTCTGGTTTTCTTCAGCGGGTGGGAGAGAGAGAGAGATGGTTGGTGTTTAAGGCCGAGGTGGCACAGCCAGAAATAAAGACAGTTTGACCTCAGCTGCGTTTGTGGGTGTGGGGTTAATGGCTTTGACCCAGGATGGAACTACGTGACAAACGGGGAGGGGCAATCAAAGACAACTGGGAGGGAGAGCGAGAGAGAGAGAGAATGTCAGAGGAGAGGGAGAAAGAAAGAGAGAAGGGGAGAGACAAAAGTAGAACGAGAGAATTTGAACCACTTTGTTGGTTGCATCTCAAATAGTCATTACAGTATAATTTGATATCCGTTGAGATTCAGACTCATTGATCGTGATTTTTTTGACTAACATCAAATAGTGCGCTTTCCTCTCTTGAGGTTCCCTAATAAATCTGGCAACACATTTTATACACGAAACATCAAATTCTCTTCTCCTGCAGATTACAGTTCTCCCCATACCCTCAGATCTCTTCAAAATGTTCCACATTCTTCAGCTGCTTATGACATTTACAATCAGTCATATTGTTTTTATTTAAATATATACAGAAGAAACAAACATTGTTGCTTTCAGGTGTACCTTTTCTGTTTTGAAGGATTGCCGGTTTTGCTTGGTGCACACTTTTTGTTCTTTTAAGTACAGAGCACTCGAGATGAAAGCCTCTTTACAAGAAAAAGTGAGCCAATTTTCACGAGAAGCACTGTGAATCTTTACAAATCATAAAAAAACAAAGAAAAACAGATTTTTTTCCTTTGTGTGAGAAGAGCTCGCACATTTGCCGGCTTGTGAAAAGACAGGAGAGGTATCGGTATCCTGAATTACCCTAATCCCTGTTCTTCTTTCTTTGCAGCACCAGGGTATAGACCCAACCTGTCCTAAACACCCCCCTTATACTTTATTATTTTTATTTTTTTAAGCATTCATATAAGTTTAAGTTTTAAGCATTTATATACGTGGCACACCTCCTCACACATACCACTAGTGAATAGTGCATACACAGAACAACAGACAAGCATCAGATATTGGATATTGAGTTAAGAGGACCAAGACATTAGCTGGAAGTTGTAGTATGAGATAGTGAGCAGAGATCTCAAGACAACAAAGCAATCAAGACATGCAATGACACGGACAGAAACACGATCCTAAACAATTAAGCAACAACCGTGGACTTCAGGAAAAAGGATTTTGAAATAATATGGGAAGTTAAATGTAAGAACAGGGGCTGCAATGTAGCAGAGTGGTGAGGAGCAGGACTTGTAACTGAAAGGTTGCTGGTTTGATTCCTTGCTGGGGCGCTGCTGCTGTACCCTTGGGCGAGGGAATTGACACAGAATTGCCTCAATAAATATCAAGCCTTTTAAAAAGGTAAAATTGTAACCTATGTAAGTCTGTCTAGATATGAGGGTCTGCTAAATGACAATAATATAATGTGATGAAATCTGATAATATAAAAACAGAAGTAGAAAAAAATGTTGAAACACAGCTGGGAATTTGCTTTCCACTTCAGCTGAAGCCCTAATACGTGGTGTCTGGGAGCACTGTAGTGATGTGGCTTTGACTATGAAAGGAAGATCAGAGAGGGACCAGGGGGAGCAGTGCTGGTGTAGTGGTAAGGAGCAGGACCTTTACCCGTTTGACTTGTTGCCAGTTCGATTCCTTACTGGGGCACTGCTGCTGTACCCTTGGGCAAGGTGCTTAACCCACAATTGAGTAAATATTTATCTGTATAAATGGGTAAAACTGTGACCTGTGTAAATGGCTCTTGATAAGAGCGTCTGCTGAATGACTGTAATGTAGTCTGAAAGGGGAGCTTACAGACTGTTTGGCAGTGAGCCACGGTAGGGTGTTGCTAGGATCCATGGCCGACCACTGCAGAGTAGAGCAGAGCTGAAAGGGCATGAATAAACCAGGAAATTGGGTGATCCGAGACCACCTAGACATTCGGGTTTTTGACTGAACGTAGTTTGATTCAGTGGGTGTTTCGTTTCCATTAAAATTTGTTGATGGCACTTTCCCTGGAATTTGAACCAGGCCTGTTCTGGAACAAAGGGAATCATGGAAAAAAGAACATCTGGGACTTTTGGGAGGGTCGACAGCAGATTTAACACAGGCGAAACACATTAACTAGATGAACACAGGAAGCCGTGTCGCCATCTGGTGGCCAACCCATGAAGTAGCAGCTGCATTCCTGACATCATTTTCATATCACGGTTGAGCAGCGAGAGAGGTCGTCAGTTGGGATGAATGTTTTGCTTGCATCGTTTGAAGAATAACAGTGAATAAGGCAGTGTTCATATGGTTTGGAAAAGCAGAATTAGAAAAGTTTCATTTTCCTCATAGAAGAAGAGCGGAGACATCAGGAAGGTTGAATTCCCTATCTGTCAGTAATGGGGTACTGAAGTGCCATCTGACTGGGTCTTTAGGTGTCTGATGTGACTCTTCTGGGGTTTGAGGTCGAGCTGTAAGCTAATAGGGGGGCACCCTGACATAGTAAAAGGATGAATTTGGGCATTTGTTAGAACTGGGGACTAGTAAATTTTTGAATAATAAGATGTTTACATGAGATTATGCATTATGTGCTGGAGACTTATACGCAGATTCTTTAACTGATGGATTGTGGAGTCATCAGGCGTCAATAAATCCCAGTTATTCTGGCATGACAGTGCAGAAGAGGATTTGGAAGCTGTTTGAGTTGTTTAGCACACTCAGTGTAAACAGCGCTTGCGTCAATGTTATGGCCCAGCTATGGGCCCAACATAAGAAGCCATCACAAAAAAAAGCGAACGAGTCGTTTGGCCGGTACAAAACAAACTGGGACATTTATTAGACAAAGTGATAAATGAGGGTACAAACCTACAGGCTGGCAGTATGAGTAACCAATGACTCCACATGCACTCGGGCCATCGGAGGGAAACAGAAAGTCCACAGTGCCCTCAGATGCACTGGCCTTTCCTCACAGACCAACATGGAGCATAGCCTTCGCTTTGTCTGTTGCACATAGCAAGCTGATCACCACAGAGGAAGCCGGTGAAGGACAGAGAGGGAAAGGGGAAGGAGAAACCCAGTTTATTTTGCATTCGCCATGTTTGTGGTGCATTCAGAAGCAGGAAGTATTAAAGTGGACATGAAACACTAGATGTAGTTAGCATAATTTACAAGATGGATTCCCACTCTAAAAATCCTTCTAGGTTTAACGCTGTCAGTGAAACTGGATTAAAAATAAGTACTCTAAGTTACATTTCTGAAACAAGTGTAGCGCCATCTTGTTTTAGCGTGGAATGCGACGTCTTGAGGTTGGTTGTCTTG
>NC_050583.1:3834122-3836622 GCF_013368585.1 Megalops cyprinoides | reverse complement strand
TAAAAGGACGACAGAATGCACGTTTCCCTTCTTCATCAGGTTTCTTTTTTCTCTCTCTGGCTCTCTCTCTCCTGGAGAGATGAAAGGCCGAATGCCTGCCGTGTCTTGCTGTCTTGTATGTTTCCAGTTTTATTCCGGTGGTAATTCTTGTTTTGAGAAAGAGATGAAGCTCCAGGGAAGTGCTGTTTTGGGGGAGGGAGAGGTTCTCGGCTGTGCAAAGCCGCCCTGACCCCTGAGCAGCTGTGACATGCGTGCATGACACAGTTTGAACCGGCATTTCACCAGCTGGACAGCTGGCCATTTGAGACTTGCGTCCCCATAGGAACGGGGTTAGGGTTAGGGACATTTGGTCGGGGATGTTCGGGTGGTTGAAGGGGCATCGCCCAAAGTGGCTGAAGATGCTTGTGTGAAAGGTGCTACAGGAACACATTTAGCGATGTAGCCGTATGAAGTCATCACCCACATTTCGCTGGTTGTGCAATGTCTGGACAGGGTGCTGGGCACAGAGGGGTCAGAGGTCAGACCCCTATTATTTGTACTGTGAAGCAGTTAGGCCCAACCTGGACAGAGGTACCACCTAGAGTGTAATTACAGACTCTGAGCTCAGGTCAGCTTTGATCAGGAGGTTTTTTCTAGAAGAGTTGGGGGTGGGAGGAGAGGCGTAAGGAGTCATTAGAAATGGTCACATGATCTAACATAATTTGAGCGTGACTCCAAAACTCAGCAGCCAATAAGGGTGAAGTGAAGAGCAGCAGTCAGCCAGCAAGTGTCAAAATGACCAGTTTAGGGTGAAATAATACATGACGAGGAAAGGGAGATTACCAGTAAGGAACATTCTGGAAAGGGCTTTGATACTGTAATGGTACAGGAGTACTGAGATGCGACAGGCAGAAACCAGACTATCAGTCCTCTTTTGGAAGCTGGTAAGCTCCGTTTTAAAACCACACGTTAACTACAATGTGGTTTACACACTGTAAATTTGTATACAAACTGCAGGCTTGTGTACACAATCTATTACAGTTTCAGTTTTCAAACTTGTATTCCAACCTATATGAAAGGTTTACATAAGCCAGCATGCCAGCATTGCTGTGTGATTTCATCTCTGGATACAATACGCACACACACGCACAGACGCACACACACACGGGCACACAAACACACACGCACACACACGCACAGGCACACAAACACACACGCACACACACGCACAGACACACACACACACACACACACACAGACGCACACACACGCACACGCACAGAGGCACACAGACACACACAAACACACACGCACAGACACGCACAGACACACACGCACACACGCGCACACACACACGCACACACGCGCACACACACACGCACACACACACACACACACACGCACAGACACACACAAACACACACGCACAGACGCACACAAACACGCACACACAGACACACGTACACGCACATATACATTTACATTTATTCATTTGGCAGACGCTTTTATCCAAAGCGACTTACATAGGTTACAGTTCTTTACAATGTTATCCATTTATACAGCTGGATATTTACTGAGGCAATTGTGGGTTAAGTACCTTGCCCAAGGGTACAGCAGCAGTGTCCCAGCCGGGATTGAACCGGCAACCTTTCGGTTACGAGTCCTGCTCCTTAACCACCATATACACACTGCCGTACAGACACACTGTGGTATCACTCCTGCCAGGCCTGGAAATTTATATCAATCCTCCTTCTATCTCTCTCCCTCTCTCTCTCAAACGCACATTTTCTCCCTCTCTATATCTATCTCTTACTCACCCACTCTCTCTGTCCCTCTCTCCCTCTCTCCTGTTTTCTCTCCTTCCCTCTCCCTCCCTTTCTCTCTCTCTCCCTCTCTCCTGCTTTCTCTCCTTCCCTCTCCCTCCCTTTCTCTCTCTCTCCCTCTCTCCCTCTCTCTCTCTCCCTCTCTCTCTCTCTCTCTCTCCCTCTCTCCCTCTCTCTCTCTCTCTCTCTCTCTCCCTCTCTCTCTCTCTCTCTCCCTCTCCCTCTCTCTCTCTCTCTCTCTCTCCCTCTCTCTCTCTCCCTCTCTCTCTCTCTCTCTCTCCCTCTCTCTCTCTCTCTCTCTCTCTCTCTCTCTCTCTCTCCCTCTCTCTTGCTTTCTCTCCTTCCCTCTCTCTCTCTGTCCCTCTCTCCCTCAGTGTGACACGGTGGTGGGTGAGGAAGCAGGGGAGGTATTCTCTTCTCCAGGTGTTCTCCACAGCACCTGGGAACCGGCGCCCGTTCCCGCCTTTCAGTTGCCATGGCGTCCTCTGTGACATCACGAAAACGCAATCATGTCACGATCAGTGGAAGAAGAGGCCGTCCTGTCAGATCTCATTCAGCGTACCTCCGGATGCAGCGTGTTGGTCTCTCTCTCCAGACGTGCATTATGAGGGATCAGACTGAACTGTGTCACAGGACCTGTGTTTCTACACGCAGAGCTGGCTTAGGTGTTGCACAGGTGAAATCGCAGTGGAGATCAC
>NC_050583.1:3816622-3826622 GCF_013368585.1 Megalops cyprinoides | reverse complement strand
TGTAACACTCAGTAGAAGAGTGTAATAGACAGTAAAGCCCTGTGACACTCAGCACTACAGTGTAACACACAGTAAAGCAGTGTAACAGATAGTAAAGTACTGTAATTCTCAGTAGTACAGCGTGACGGACAGTAAAGCAGTATAACACTCAGCAGTACACTGTAACACACAGTAAAGCCCTGTAATACTCAGTAGTACACTGTAACACACAGTAAAGCCCTGTAATACTCAGTAGTACACTGTAACACACAGTAAAGCCCTGTAATACTCAGTAGTACAGTGTAACAGACACTAAACACACTAAAGCACTATAACACTCAGCAGCACAGTGTAACAGACAGTGAAGCTCTGTAGCGCTCAGTAATACAGCGTAACACACAGGAAAGCTCTGTAGCGCTCAGTAATACAGCGTAACACACAGGAAAGCTCTGTAACACTCAGTAATACAGCGTAACACACAGGAAAGCTCTGTAACACTCAGTAATACAGCGTAACACACAGGAAAGCTCTGTAACACTCAGCAGCATTCAGTAAGCCAGCTCTTTGGGCTGCAGGTACGGGGTGTGTCTGATCGGGGTGCGCAGGCTGGACACGGCCAACATCCTGCTGAACCCGGGACCCTGCCACATCATGGGCGCCTCCGACACCTGCTTCTACATCAACATCTCCAAGGAGGAGAACTCCGCCTTCGTCAGGGGCCAGCAGGGGTCGCTGCGGGGCCCGGGCCGAGGGGCCGCGGGGGGCATGCCCCAAACCATCTACCACGGCCTGACCCGCCTGCCCGTCCACAGCATCATCGCTAGCATGGGTCAGTGTGTCTCCGGCTAGCACACTCACTGCGTCAGAGTGACACACTCACTGTGTCAGATTAACACACACATTATGTCAGGATAACACACTCGCTATGTTAGTATTAGAATTAAACACTGACCCGCCTGCCCGTCCACAGCATCATCGCCAGCATGGGTCAGTGTGTCTCCGGCTAGCACACTCACTGCGTCAGAGTGACACACTCACTGTGTCAGTGTTAGAATTACACAGTGACCCGCCTGCCTGTCCACAGCATCATCGCCAGCATGGGTCAGTGCCTCTCCCGCTAACACACTCACTGCGTCAGAGTGACACACTCACTGTGTCAGTGTTAGAATTACACAGTGACCCGCCTGCCTGTCCACAGCATCATCGCCAGCATGGGTCAGTGCCTCTCCCGCTAACACACTCACTGCGTCAGAGTGACACACTCACTGTGTCAGTGTTAGAATTAAACACTGACCCGCCTGCCCGTCCACAGCATCATCGCCAGCATGGGTCAGTGTGTTATCCATGACCATAGTCAGTGCGTCAGATTAACGCAGTGTCAGTTAACACACCATGTTACACAATTAAACAACGACCCGACTTTGCACCACAACATCATAAGGTCATGGGTCACTGTCACAGTTTGACACAGTTGCTGCGTCTGACTGACATACCCCGTGTGAGAGAGTCTTACTGCGTCACAATTACACAGAGATACTCACAGTTACACAGAGATACTCCTTTCTGTCCACAGCATGATGGCCAGCATGGGTCAGTGCTCTGTTTCAACACACCTACTGTGTCAATCTTACTGTAACACACCCAATGCTTCAGTCAGCGTACCAGTAGTGTGCTTGCCATCATGGGTCAGGTCGCTGCTGACTGTGCTGTTTCAGCCTGAAAAAGTCATATGTAATAAAATACATAATAAATACTATGTAGACATCAGGATATCTGGAGACAACTGGAGGTGTGCTGAGGTCCGTCTGGGGGGTGCAGTGCACCCCTAAGCACCCCCATAGTGCCGGGCCTGCCCCCCATGCAGGTGACACAGTGGGGGGTGTGAGAAAGAACAGCGAGAGGGAGCAGCAATGAAATGAAATTATTGGTAAATAAGTGAACCGCCAAGTGAACGTGCCAACTGACTAGAAAAGAGACGCGAGAGCAGAGGAGAAAGGGAGAGAAAGACGCAGAAATATTAAATAAGTAAATCAACAAAAAAAATTAAATCAATGTTTCTCAGTTCTGTCCCTGTGTAAGCAAGTGTGGCGTAACTTGTTGGCGTAGAAGTTATGTGAATTTTTTGCTTTACAGCGAGTGCTCCACCCAGTGGCAGCCACTGGAACTGCTATTCAGATCAAGCTGATTCTCATAGGCAGCGTGTGAAAATCTGATGGAGAGGCAGACTGACCCTCGGTCAGCGAGTCCAGATTGTAAATCTGATTGAAATTCAGTGCTTCGTCTCCGCCTCTGCGGTAATGAAGCATAAGACCGGGCACAAACTCGAAGTGACAGAATTTTAAATGCTTTCGAAACGGAAATTGACTCTGACGCTGTAAACTGGTTAGAATGACCGGTTCCATTTTAAAGCCGCATTTGGCGCCACCTGCTGGATGTTTGCTGAAAGTGATCTCAAGTCAGTTTGCTTTGGAACACTTCCTGTTCCAGCTTACTTTGTCACTTCGCCTGTGTTAGTCACCTGTTTAGTGTATAACACGTTTCATGGTGCGTGTTGCAGCCGTATCAGACTGAAGAAAAATGAACATAGAATATTATCTAATACATTTCTACTGCTGCATTTAGATCACTTTGCAGGATTTCACCAGCTGAAACATATTTATATTTAATAATATGCATCTGTATGTTTTATGCCTGCAATAATGCACACGGAAGATGGATGAATTGTGATTAGAGATGTAGTGGAACTGAATTCCCTCTGCTCTTATAAATATATACTCAATTTAAACTATTAATAAGAAACAGGCCTGCAGTCCACATCTATTAGAAATGTGTATTTATTATTTGCAGAGGCAACAGGGGCACCGAATCCAAATCGTCTCTTTCGGCTTATGGTGACACTGTAGCGTTCAGTACAAAATAGCTCCCAGAGGAGAGGAGTGGTTTCGCCAATGAGGAACTGTGTGCTGAAACACTGAATCTTTTCATCTTTAGTCGTTACATTACATCATTTGCATTTAGCAGACACTCTTATCCAGAGCGGCTTACAGAGGTTACTGTTTTACATGACCCATTTAAACAGCTTCTTCTTGCTCTGCTAATTGTCCTATGCCTTTCCATGACATTACATTATTGTCATTTAGCAGACGTTCTTATCCAGTGCCACTTACATGGGTTACAGTTTTACACGTTATCCATTTATACAGCTGGATACTTACCCAGGCAATTGTGGGTTAAGTACCTTGCCAAAGGGTACAGCAGCAGTGCCCCAGTGGGGAATTGAACCAGCGACCTTGCGGTTACGAGCCCTGCTCCTTACACTGCTGTCAGTCAGAGACGAGCACAGATCTGTAATGAATGCAGTGCTGGTTACCCTTCCTGTGTATTAATTACTGTGAGTTAATTACCCCCTCCCCAAACCCCCCCACCCTGCAGGTACGGTCGCCATGGACCTGCAGGACTCGAGTGGGAGCAGCCCGGACAGCGCAGAGGGCGGGACAGCGGGGGGGTCTGCGCGGGGGGGTGGGCGTGGTGGTGGCGTGGTGGTGTCCGACACGGGCGGGGCCAGCACCCTGGCACTCCCAGCGATGGCGGTGGCGGCCGATTCGGCGGAGGAGAGGAGGCACAGTATCGCCCCTGTCCTGGAGTTGGTGGACGGGGTCAGCGCACCAGCCTTCGACCTGCTGAGTGACCAATCTGAGGACGAGGGCGGCGAGGAGGGTGGCCAGGGGGACAGAGCTGAGGGCCAGCACTGGGGGGGCCACACCGAGTGAGTACTGGGGATGTGAGAGTGTCCCTGCAGGTGTGTTAGTGTGTACACAGGTGTGTAAGTGTCCCTGCAGGTGTATTAGTGTGTATACAGGGGTATAAGTGTCCCTGAAGGTGTGTTAGTGTGTACACAGGTGTGTTAGGTTCCCTGCAGGTGTATTAGTGTGTATACAGGGGTGTAAGTGTCCCTGAAGGTGTGTTAGTGTGTACACAGGTGTGTAAGTGTCCCTGCAGGTGTGTTAGTGTGTACACAGGTGTGTAAGTGTCCCTGCAGGTGTGTTAGTGTGTACGCAGGTGTGTAAGTGTCCCTGCAGGTGTGTTAGTGTGTACGCAGGTGTGTAAGTGTCCCTGCAGGTGTGTTAGTGTGTACGCAGGTGTGTAAGTGTCCCTGCAGGTGTGTTAGTGTGTATGCAGGTGTGTAAGTGTCCCTGCGGGTGTGTTAGTGTGTATGCAGGTGTGTAAGTGTCCCTGAAGGTGTGTTAGTGTGTACACAGGTGTGTTAGGTTCCCTGCAGGTGTATTAGTGTGTATACAGGTGTGTAAGTGTCCCTGCAGGTGTGTTAATATGTATACAGGTGTGTTTGTCTGTAGGTGTGTTAATATGTATACAGGTGTATTAGTGTGTCTGCAGGTGTGTTAATATGTATACAGGTGTGCTAGTGTCCCTACAAATGCATTGTGAACAGGTGTATTTGTGTTTATGTAGCTCTGGTAGTATCCAGGCGTGTTAGGGTCTGTGCAGGTGAGTATGTGTTCAGCTATGTTAGGGTGTGTGCAGGTGAGTATGTGTTAACGCATGTGTGTATATGCATATGTGTAAAGTGTGTCCATGTGTGTTAGGGTGTGTGCAGGTGAGTATGTGTTAGGGTGTGTGCAGGTGAGTATGTGTTCAGGTGTGTTAGGGTCTGTGCAGATGAGTATGTGTTCAGGTGTGTTAGGGTCTGTGCTGGTGAGTATGTGTTCAGGTGTGTTAGGGTCTGTGCAGGTGAGTATGTGTTCAGGTGTGTTAGGGTGTGTGTGTATTTGAGTATGTGTTCAGCTGTGTTAGGGTCTGTCTGTGCGTGGGTGTGTTGGTTCATGCCCAGGTGTGATGGTCTTCTGGTGCGTCTGTGTGGCAGGTGGGTGAAGGGGTACCCCCTGAACTCTCCCTACATCGGCAGCTCACCCACCCTGTGCCACCTGCTGCAAGAGAAGGTACCTTTCTGCTGTCTGCGCCTGGACAAGGTGAGAGACCGCCACCCTGCCTGCCATCCGCCCCTCTGCTCTCTCTTTTCCCCTCTCATCTCTTTCCTCTCCTCCGTCTCTCCTCCCTCTTTTTCCCCATTATCTCTCTCCACCATCCCCTCTCCTCCCCTCCCTCACTCCTCCCTCTCTCCTCTCCTCTGCCCACCTCCTCTGTCTCATCTCCTCCCTCTCTCATCAGAATGACAGGCTCTTTCTCTCCTCTTTCTCTCAGTTTTACACATCCTCTGTCCTTTCTGTCTTCTGCACCCCCCCCACACCCCCCCACAGGCCTGCCACCACGTCCCCTGTGAGGACGCGCGCTCGTACGGCTTCAGGAACAAACTGATCATCGTGTCGGCGGAGAGTGCAGGGAACGGCCTCTACAACTTCATCGTCCCGCTGCGGGCCTACTACCGCCCCAAGAAGGAGCTCAACCCCATCGTGCTGCTGCTGGAGAACCCGTGAGTTGCCTGGGGTGACCGTTCGAGGCGGGGGGGGGGGGGGGGGCTCGGCCTCGTTAATCCTTTTGACGTGTACAGTCACACCGGTGTCATTAGCTGTTTAGCGCATATGCTAAAACTGGTGTGTTTAGAAAACTAGATTGCAAAAATTCTGGCTAATGTTAGCTTTGAGGAAAGAGCGATTTAACATTAAAAAATATAGCAAATGTGGCAGATCAAACTATTAATAACGCTAACGAAACAATAACGAATGATGTAATGTAACACACTCGCTACATGGCATAAAATAAGTTATATGCAGAAGGGTTAAAAACTGATCACATGTCCTCAGGGTGAGGTCCCCGTGACCCCCCCACCCACAGCGGACGCAAACCACATTTTCAAAATGAAAAATTACAGATTGAAAATGCTTTTGTAGAACTCCTGGGAGAAGTAGGATGTAACCTGTGTGTTAAGATGGAAATAACAACAATGAATCAGATTTGGGGTGTGGTTATGTTTGCCCTGTTCTTTAAGAGTAAAACACTGTGGCACCTTTAACCCCGCACCGGGAGTCACCTGGCCGATGGCGTGAACGCCTCCTGGCTGTCCCACCCAGCTCGGTGTCAGTTAATCATTATTAATTTCAGCCACAGCATGTCCCATGCAAAGAAGAGGTACAGCGCTGCGCTGTGACAGGTCTGGCCAGCGTGCCTCTGTGGTGATTGAACGAGAGCTGCAGTCTGTTTTCTGTGTGGGATGAGGGCTGCAGTGTAGCATAGTGGTGAGGAGCAGGGCTTGTGCCCGAAAGGTTGTTGGTTCGATTCCCTGCTGGGGCACTGCTGCTGTACCCTTAGGCAAGGTACTTACTCCACAACTGCCTCAGTAAATACCCGGCTGTATAAATGGATAACGTGTAAAACTGTAACCTGTGATGGTTTCACTGGATAAGAATGGCTGCTGAATGACAATAATGTATGGTAATGGAATGGCACAGCTCGAAAAAGAGAAACAATTAGCGAAATGAAAGGAAGACCTCTTGCTAAGGAGAGAGAAGAAGTCTGCCCGATGGCAGGCAAACGCTTGCGTTAGATGTAGCTGGACGTGCGAGAATCCGGGCAGGAGCAAGGAGGCAAGGCGGGGTTGTTAGACCACATTCGGTGCCTCTTTACCCAGAGTCCCTCTGCCAGATGGCTGAGAACCTCACCGTTACGTTAGGTTTCCCTGCGTTGTTTGCCGCCGTGCCTGCGCTGGCATGCGGCTTCTTGAAATTCTGCGTTAACCATCTCTTACGGCAACCAGCTCGGGTCGAGTGCTTCTCTCGAGGGCCTGATGCCACTCCATGCTGCCGCCCGCTCCGAGAGGCGGCGGGAATCAAGATACCCTTCAGCAAGAGCCGTTCGAGTGCTGCTATTTCTGTCGGACGGCATTGCTGGCCTCTCACACTGAGTGCCTCTCTCTCTCTCTCACACACACTACTATCTCTCTCTTTCTCTCTCTCTCTTTCTCTCTCTCTCTTTCTCTCTCCCTCTCTGCAGACCCGAAGTCTACTTCCTAGAGGCCATCTGCTGGTTCCCAATGGTCTTCTACACTGTGGGCTCCATCGACAAGTAAGAGGGACTCCCGGTTCCTCCCCGTCCGCGATCCTCTGGGTCTGGTTCCTAATTACCATTCTGTCGAGGGCAGTGTTCTGAAGCGTGCATCATTGAGAGGATGAGAGCAATGCTCTGTGCATTAATTGGAAAGGGTGACCCTCAGGTTGAGAGTGTGGTGCTGAAACAGCCGCTAAAAACACGTTTGGTGGCAGAAGTGGTTTCGCTGCACTGTTTTAATGAGCCGGTGAAGCCGCTTTGAAACCGATATGCCTGTTAATCCCTCTCTCTAGTCCTCTCTTACTGAACCCTCTTTCCTGTATGTGTCCTGAGTCCCCTTCCTCCCCTCTCTCTCCCACTCCCATCTTTACTCATCCTCTTTCCTGTCTCTTTCGCTCACCCCCCCGTCCCCCCACCGATTCCTGCCCTAGCCTGGACAGCCTGCTCCGCTGTGGGGTCACCTTCGCGGACACCATGGTGGTTGTGGACAAGGAGAGCTCCATGATCGCCGAGGAGGACTACATGGCGGACGCTAAGACCATCGTCAACGTTCAGACCCTTTACAGGTGAGTCAGGTGACCTGACCTGCCCTGCGTGAGGAGACTCATGGACATAGACAGGCTGATCCTCTTCTCCTCCACTCTTTCTTCGCCTCTCCCCCTCTCTCTGCCTCTCTTCCCCAATCTCTCTTCCTCCCGACTCCTTTCTCTCTGTCTCTCTGTCTCTGTCCACCTCTGTCCTACTCTCTCTCTCTCTCTCTCTCTCTCTCTCTCTCTCTCTCTCTCTCTCTCTCCCTCTCTCTCTCTCTCTCTCCCTCTCCTTCTCTGTCTCTCCCTCTCTCTCTCTCCCTCTCTCTCTCTCTCTCTGTCTCTCCCTCTCTCTCTCTCTCTCTCTCTCTCTCTCTCTCTCTCTCTCTCTCTCTCTCTCTCTCTCTCTCTCTCTCTCTCTCTCTCTCCCTCTCCTTCTCTGTCTCTCCCTCTCTCTCTGTCTGACTGTGTGTGTGCTTTGGCAGCAGTATTTACACTGTGTAATTCATGCCAGTACAGTAAATTTGAATTGAATGTGTTCAGCACATTTTGTGGTATAAAGAGAAAAAATCAACATTCAAGATGTGGTACTAAATAGCCAAAGCTGTGGTGAGTCAGCAGCAAAGCGCTGGGTCTTTTTATGGAGTGATGCTCTTCCAAAAGAGGCAAACACCAAATGAATATGTACATGCAGACTTCTGTAAAATATCCTATAACACCAATAGGTGCCCCCCGTATTTTAGCTAAGCTATTATGTACGCTTGCTGCATATATCTTTTATATAAATTGTTTGATTTGTAAGATCCTGACTGGGCACATGCTTAATGCCTTCACCCTAGCAACTGGAAAAGGCAGAGAAAAAAGTCATTGATGCCGAAGTAAGATTGTGTGTATGTGGTCACCGCGAGACATGAGAGGTGGATACATTCTGTAAATTATTCACAAAAACTTTTGCAAATTATCAATAATTTTCAGTTTCATGGCAAACAGTGAAAAACTGTGAGTCCTGCTCGTGGAAGAACAAACAACCCCACTAATGGGACAGATTGTTTCATTTTACCACAGCCTGAGGGACAGTGGCTAACCGCCAAAATAACAGCATATACATGATTAGACAGACAGAGGTGAGTCATTACCATGTGACCAAGGCCTTTTTCCCACCCCCACCTTCACCCCCCCCCAGACTGTTTCCTGCTCTCAGCATCATTACAGAGCTGACCCACCCTGCAAACATGCGCTTCATGCAGTTCAAGGTGAAGGACCACTACTCCCTGGCCCTGTCCAAACTGGAGAAGGTGAGCAAGGAAGTGGGGGGGGGGGGGCATAGGGTGACCAGGTGTCCTGCTTTGCATTGTACTGCACAGCATTTTGACCCTTTGTCCCGTATCCCGCATACTGAGATTATGTCCCGCATTTTCATTGGTCATTAGGTTTTTAATGGTCAGAAATAAGAACACATGGATGCGTTTATTTTACCCGCCCGGGACATGAGCCGCTTATGCCGTTGCGGCATAGTTTCTACTCTATTTAATAGCGGTACGTCAGAAGCAGCAGCCTGGCTCTTACAAATGCAACATTGCCACGCTTTTCTAAAAGCCTGGCTTTCATCCAATGGCTGAGAAGAGAGCAGTGAAGGCGGTCACCAAGAGGCTGTGACGGCCGTCAATCAGACTGTGCAGACGTGGGGCCGGTGACACGTTATTTTGCAAAATTAGCGTTCCTTTGGGATGACAAACAGCACTGTGCTCACCATGTCTTTCATAAAAAGCTGTAGCCTGTATCTTTCATGGCCTAACTGGTGTGCTGTGGGATCGACTAAAGGACAAAGTATAGGTGTTTACGAGCCGAAAGGCAGAATACAAATGTTTCTTATAAAGTTAGATGACATTATATCAAAGTCTTAGATTGCCTCTCAGCGTCGGTAACGTGTCCCACATTGTCCCACACAAACTTACTACTCGTCCCACAGTTGGTATGTTTGCATCTGATCACCCTAGGGGGGCATGATATTTATATAACCCTAACCTTAAACCCTCTTCTCCCTAACCCTGTCCAAACTGGAGGAGATGAGCAAGTGGCAGTGTGGTATTTATAGAGAATGTTTATTATGATAGATATTTTGCATTACATTCATTTAGCAGACACTCTTATCCAGAGCTACTTCCATCACAAATGAACAGAAGTGTATCCATTCAAGCTGAATGAACAGTGCCAGGCTAACAACACTCCCAGACCAGTGAATGTGAGCTTAACACTATTCAGGCCCTGCCACAGGTTAACTTGTGCTAACCAGACTAGTCAGTGTAGAAACTAAGGGAAGCCAAGTACAAACACTGCCATACATCATTACATTACATTCATTTAGCAGGCGCTCTTACCCAGAGCGACTTCCAGCACAATAGAACTAAAGTGTCCATCCAAGTTAAATGAGCAACAGTCTCAGGCTAACACAGGCATCACACAGTCACTATTAT
>NC_050583.1:3666622-3806622 GCF_013368585.1 Megalops cyprinoides | reverse complement strand
TAAAAAGATAACAACCTTAAATTTAAAAACCCACATTAAATGAAATGCCAGTGAAAACCTTTACACGCTCTGCTATAACCAGACCCAGATAACCCTGTGGAGCAAGAACCCTGTCAGCAAGAACTGTACTTCATCAAAATCACAGATTTTATCACACACTTTTACTTAAATCTGTCTGTGTATTCATCCAAGTCAAGCCTCATGAGAGATAGTGTTGCTTCACCAGCAATGGGAAGGGTAAAAGGAAAAGTTTGACAAGTAACACCCTTTCACTAACAAACACAGCCTGAAATTGGGACGGGTTGGAGCAAAAATGAAAAAGTTGACATGAACGAGTCTGTGTGCCTGTTTGTATGTATATGTGTGTGTGTGTGTGTGAGTGTGTGTGCGTGTGTGCATGTGTGCCTGTGAGAGAGAGAGATAGATCTTAATATACAATCACTGTGACAGAAAAGTGGCATTTTCTCCTTACAGCCCTATCAACTGAAGCAAAGGTACTTCAAAAAGTGATGAAAATATGTATATGTTAAGAAATATGTATGTATATTATATATATAAAAAACTAAGGTACTTTGTGGCTGTCTTTATTTTATGGTCAAGGTGGGGATGGGGTTAGAGGTTATTGCAGACAAGACGGTATTTTGTTGTGTAATATTCATACACAGATACATTTTTGTTATAAAATTGTTACTGGAAAAGAAATTTATCCATTTTGCAATGTCTAAGAAATAAAAAATCCAGAAACCAGCTGCAGTTCCAAGAGGGCTTTGATGTTAAACAAGGTGCTATCAAGTGGGTTTCTCTGCATTACAGTTTATTTGGATCAAATGTTCGTTTATCATGGATATTAATTTAGAACACTGTTCAGACGTTTTATTTCTTGTAGTATCTAGCTCCCACAGATCAGGTTCGGTCTCGGAAATTGGCTGGTCTCTGGAGGTTTAGCCACAGATCATCCAGCTAGTAAAAAGCAATTGTGTATTTAACTGATGAGGCAGTAGATATCAATTTCCACATGATCAAAGCATTATGGTTGTAATTGATGTGGTTGTGGTAGTACTTACATTTGGCTTGAAGTCTAATGAAGCAGACCTGGCCGCAGAGGTTGCTGAATGATATTGTTAAAAGATATGTGCAAAAACATTGTAACGTGTAGCTAAATGTCTAAAGGGGCTTCTCTTTGGAGCATTTATTGATTTGGCAGTGTCTTTTTTCCAAAGTGACGAACAAGTGAGGCAGAGTACAACACAAGCAAAAGCCATGTACAGAGTCACAATATTAGAAGTGTATGATCAAGTTTCAATAGTTGGCCAGACATGGTACAAGCTAGCTGGTAGAAACACAAGTGCATTAAATCATTAACTTTTTTTTTAAAGGAAAACAGAGTTTAGGACAGAGAAATTTCTTTATGTGCTACCAATTCAGGTTATCTGGTCAAATTTCCATCAATCCCTAGCAACAGTTTAAAGCTTCTGAAATGTTTAATGATAAGTATTTATGAAATATCTCTCTCATGGTATTCAAAATCTCACTGGGGTTTTAAAATATAGCTTTAAGAAAACTGTACCAAAAACACAATAATTGGCATATTCATGATAAATTAATATTTTAATATTTTGGTCCTTCATTGTATTTAAAATAAGCATATTTTGTCAAAAATACAGATGATATGATTACATTATTTTCATTCAGCAGATACTTTTATCTAGAGCAACTTACAGTTTACCATACCAGGACCAGTGGGGAACTGAGCCAGCAACCTTCTGGTTACCAGCTTTTTTTCCTTAGCACTACACCACACTGCTACACCTCACCAGGGTACTCATCAAGGATATCCTATAACTTGTTATATCCAATGACCACTTCCAAATGGGGCTCCAGCCACACACATGCATGCTCAAACACACTTTTCACTTAGGTGTGTGTGAACAACAGAAAGGGGTATGAAAGTATGCCGCTAATTTTCATTATGTAAATATTTATCTGTAAAACACACACACACACACACACACACACACAAAATCAACAGTGTATACTGGGTGATATGTAAATTAAGTTAACATCATGTCGAGTCACGTTGACTTCTATTGAGAGCCAGAATTAGCCCAACAAACTCTAAAACTGATGTCCCATACAGGGTTTTGAGCCGAAACAAGACAGAATCAGTTTCTCGCTGTTGATCACAGGACAGGTGGATTTTAACACTAAATGTTGAAATCAACTTATTTTTCCCCCCTGAACATTATACGGAATTTTCCTGGAGGGTGGGTGTGTGGGGGAGAGGGTGCAATTTTCCCAGAAAGCGATGCAGGGTGCATCGTGCATCCGCTGCCACGCCTCGACCGACCGGACTACGCGGATCAGGGCTTGGGCGCTCGCCCGTTTTCCCGGCGTTTGAAAGCGGCGAATTACGCGTCATTTCAGTATGCGGGGGGAGCGCGCCTCGCAGTTACGACCTGGGAGCGAGTCCGCGGCCACGTTCTTACAGGTGGTCACCAGAATACACTGACTGGGGAAAATAACATCACCTAACAGGCTTTGACTAAAGGTCTTCGTGACGTTGAAAAGGTGTGGGTAGGAGAATGCTGCGGCGAATGGCACCTCTCTGTGTGAGCACCATCGCAAACAGACGCGTTATGCCGTGACCCGGTGACTTGCGCACGCTCCCGGGGTTGACCCACGCGCATCCTGAAAAGTTTAGACCCATGGACTAGCCGCCCAGATTCACACGGCAGGTAAAGCACTCGAAAAACTAATATCCATCTTTGAACTGTAAGTGTGTTATTGTGCGATTGCTTGTATAAAGCGATTTCCATGCGCGATAAGTAAGAGTGTCTATGAACAAACGGGATTTACGATCCAGAAAGAAGCTGAAAGTACGTAGTATAACTTTGTATATACTATATATTATTACAGTTGTTAATATATTAATATTAATATAGTAAAATGTAAATAGTACAAGGTATATAGTGTTGCCGATGGTATTTCTTTTTCGGATTTGGTTTGCTCATTTACATTTATTTGCTTAGCAAACGCTGTTATCCACAGCGACTAATATCCATAAGATATCCATGTTTCATATTTTATTTAGGTTCATTAGAAAAAAAGAGTTAAAACTTCTGCACTTGGTCACGCTTAGTGAATTTAAAGCTATTGTTAAAAGATTGGAAACTATTCTACTAAACGAGTCAATTGGGAATTGCAAATGTTTGTTACCTGGAAAGTGGTTGCTTTTGCACTTGGTGGTTTTTGCACTTTCTGCTTGTCCTTCGTCTTTTTGTGTATTTTTATGCTTATATTGTCGTGTTTTGTCTGAAACTTGACGTGCTGTTTTTCTTGGCCAGGTCTCTCCTGTAAAAGACATTTTAATCTCAATGGGACAGACCTTATGGAATAAAGGTTAAACAAAAAAAGAAAATAAAATACTTGGTTATACCGTTGGATATTTGCTGAGGTAGGCCTGGTTCTGGATTAGGTACCATATAACAGAAGCTATTCAGTGGGGATTCGAACCAACAACCTGTGTGTTACGCGCTCTGCTCCTTTTCGTTTTGCCGCAGTAGGGAGCAGTGGGGCCCCCGTCAGTACTTATATTACGTATAATGACATGCTAAATTGATTCATTTCTGTTAGCTAGCTGCACGCTGCGGTTCGTGTTTGTTTAAGCAACGCGGCAGAAATCTCACCTCACCCAGCCGCGCCTGGTTTCCTTTGTCGGCACGGGTGGAGCATAATGTGTGTGTGTCTGTGTGTGTCTAAAGAGCGTATCAAGTCCGGTCACGTGGATTGGAGTGTACTTTTCCCTGGACATGCCTAGGGTGAGATTGAATTATATTACGTCGTTTTGTAGCCCCTTGTAGCACTTCGGCTTGTAAATGAGCAGGAACGAGTAACTGTCGTAACGTTAAACATTTAAACGTTAAGCAAATACATTCATTTCCTCACATGCGTTACCAAGGAATAAGTGTCCTGTTAAACATTTAGTACTTTTTTACATTTGAGTTGGCTTTTACTTTCATGTGCTGTCAATGTGTATATAGACAAAACACACAGTCTCCATGCTGCAGATATGTGTGTGTGTGTGTGTGTGTGTTGTGTGCATTTTAATGTGTGTGTGAGTTTTCATTGTTTGAGTGTATGTGTGTGTTTGTGTGCTTATATGTGTTTGTGATGGTGTGTGTGTGTGTTTGTGTGTTCTGTGTTTCTGTGCATGTATTTGTATGTGTGTGTGTGTGTGTGTGTGTGTGTGTGTGTGTGTGTGTGTGTGTGTTCGTGTGTGTTTGATGGTGTGTGTGTGTGCGCGTATGTGTGTGTATATGTGTTTGTGTGTTAGTTTCTGTGTATGTGTGTGATAGTGTGTGTGTTAGTTTCAGTGTGTGTGTGTATGTGTGTGTGTGATTGTGTGTGTGCGTATGTGTGTGTATATGTTTGTGTGTGTGACAGTGTGTGTGTGCGTATGTGTGTGTATATGTATGTGTGTGTGTATATGCTTGTGTGTGTGTGTTAGTTTCTGTGTGTGTGTGTGTGTGTGTATGCTTGTGTGTGTGTGTTAGTTTCTGTGTGTGTGTGTGTGTGTGTGTGTATATGCTTGTGTGTGTGTGTTAGTTTCTGTGTGTGTGTGTGTGTGTGTGTTAGTTTCTGTGTGTGTGTGTGTGTGTGTGTGTGTGCGCGCGATGATGTGGTCATGGTGGGTGTTAATGCTCATGTTGCCTCTCTCTCAGTTATCGGGCCCTGTAAAGGTGGCTTCCCGATGGAGGTGAGCAGGACATCCAGGCGTGGAGCGGAGAAAAGGTGAGCAGGAGCACACGGAGGAGGGATACTGAGGAGGTTCCAGCAGGAGCAGGGTAGGAGGAGGGGGCCCAAGGGGCCTCCCTCACTCCAGCCAGCGCAGCGGTCCGGGAAAAGGAGCAGAAGGGGAGCAGTGCTGAGCTCACGGTGGAGTGGATTCCCACGCGGGAACGAGAGCCGTTACAGTTTTTTTTCACAATGTTATCCATTTATTCTGATATTTACTGAGGCAACTTTTTTACCTTCCCCAAGGGTACTGCTCCTTAACCACTATGCTACACTGTCATCAAATAGAAGCTGCCCCTATTACTGAAACCCCTGGTGTCAGTGCCGGAGGGCGGAGATAAATATATCTCCATCAAATTACGTGATGCCAGCCCCCCGGTTCTGCACACACTGCAGTCCCCATGCTAAGCCTCTGCAGGCTGGAGTCGCAGGAGGACACTTCATACACATCTTTATGCAGGCAGACTGCAGGTGCCCGACCGACCAGCAGGCGTCGCTAATTTGCAGTGGAACAGACCTTTGACGGACCTACCCGCCCTTCCCTGAATTATTTTACATTATTGTCACTGATTAATTTAACGCGTTATTCACATTGCCTCTATCCCCTTGGCAGAACCAATCGGGCAATTTGCTCCACTGCTGTGGACGCCCAGTCATCATCAGCCAATGACACGGCTGGAATTGAGCCCTGGGATCGAGGCTGTGGCGGTAAACCTTTTACCGGTTGAGCCACTCAAGTAAAAACACTCGCTTGGGCTCCCGGGTGGCTCCAGCAGTAAAAACATACGCTAAGCAGAGCCTGTGTTTTTAGTGGTGCTCCCCCTGCTGTTCCAATGCTCAGAAACGAGCACCTCAGACACCTAAAAACACACAAAAAATGTGGTAGTCGCGTCAGCCACACCCAAGGATAATGATGTTCGTCTCTGTCTCAAGAATATCCCATCATCACTGTGAAAAAAGTCATGTAATAAGCAACACAAACACATAGTAGTGTAAGAAATGAAGTCTGTAATAATATTCTGTAATAATATTCTGTAATAATATTCAGCAGGTGTGCACTGTATAGCAGTATAAACATAAAACAGATGGTAATGTCTTTGATCTTAAGGAGCCTGTTCACACTCCGCACAGGTTCGTCTGTAGGACTTTAGATAACGGTCAGGGATGTGGTGAAGTCTTTTCAGGACAGATCGGCATAGAACAATGAACACCGTTTCTGAACATAAGTCTGAGGTGTACAAAGTGATCAACCGTTTCTAATAAATTGCACGGCTATTTATGCGCATTGGTGGTGCTTGCGTTGCTTCTTGTGCTGAAATCAGTAGCTCAGTCCTGTGTAAAGCCTGTACAATACCAGAACAGTTTCAGTGTTGACATCACTACCCCAGACATGGTTAGTCAGCATTGTTGTCTATGAAGCAAGGGGAAAATCGCCATTAGCTTTGGTGCCTGTACAATAACAGAACAGTTTCAGTGTTGACATCACTCCCCCAGACATGGTTAGTCAGCATTGTTGTCTATGAAGCAAGGGGAAAATCGCCATTAGCTTTGGTGTCTCCATCATGTCGCCATTGTGTTTTCCAACACGGTTCTCTCTGAGCTTTCTGCCATGTGTCTAAAACGGCTCGTTTGAAGTACAGCTGGTGACACGTGGCAGTGTTGAGCGGTCATTTCCCACTGATTGGGCAGTCCTGTTCGACTTGTGAAACCCAGCTCGGAGGGTGATTCCGGTGAAAATGGACACGCCGTAACATTGCAGCTTGGAATTGCTCAGTAGGCAAGGGAAATTATCCAGGCCTGTGAGCATCTGACACTGAAAGATCTATACCTTTAAGATGATGTTTAATTTCCTGGTGCACATCATATTCAAAAATAATCATATCAAACTCAGACGCCACTACAGAAGGTGACACTACCCATTGCAGCCTGAGCAAGAGTACTCCTTAATTCCTTTAGTCAGAGACCTGGGTCTTTAGCTTGGAGATCTAATCACAGTCCCTCTCTGTCTCCTCAGTCAGGAAGCAGTGAGGACAGGGAGGTGGAAGTGGGGTCGGCCTTGCCTGCTGGCAACCTCCATGTTCCTGTGCTGTGTGCTTCTGATGCTAACGTACGTGAGCGGGGACATCTGGTCCCCTGCTCTGAGGGCCCTGGCTTGGTGGTGGCAGAGGGGGGCGGAGAGGAAGGCTAGCGCCCTGTCTTCCACTGCAAGCCCCAGCTCCCCCGCCTCGCCCCCTTCCACCACTACCCCTGCCCCCTGGAAGCCTCCAGGCCCCTTTGAGATCCAATACCCGCGCGAGTACCACTTTATCCTGGACGAGCCGGAGAAGTGCCAGGACCATCAGCCATTCCTGGTGCTGGTGGTACCGGTGGGTCCCCACAATCGGGCCGCCCGGGACGCCATCCGCAGGACCTGGGGGAACGAGAGCCTGATGCCGGGCATAGTCATCCGGCGCCTCTTCCTCCTTGGGCTCCCGGGCGGGCCGGGGACGGGGCCGGGGGCGGAGCAGGGGGCGGGGCTGGAGGAAGAGCTCCGCAGGGAAAGCATGGAGCACAGCGACCTGCTACAGTGTGACTTCCTGGACAGCTACCGCAACCTGACCATCAAGACCATGATGATGCTGGAGTGGCTGGCCTCCCGCTGCCCCGCGGCTGCCTACGCCGTCAAGGTGGACACTGACGTCTTCCTCAACGTGCAGCTGCTGGTGAGCAGGTTGCTGGACCCCCGGACGGCACAGCCCCGACGCGACTACCTCACGGGGGCGGTGATCAGAGGAGGGATCGTGCGGCGGGACAAGGCCTCCAAGTGGTACATGCCCGAGGAGGTGTACCCCGGGCCCACGTATCCGCTCTATGTGTCGGGCAACGCCTACGTCTTCTCTATGGACCTGCCCAGGAAGATCCTGGAGGCTTCCAGAAGCGTGCAGCCGGTCCACCTGGAGGACGTCTACCTGGGCATGTGCCTGCAGCGCCTGGGTGTCATGCCTGCTGCCCCGCCCGGGCCCTTCCTGCTGACGCCCGTCCCGTACGAGCGCTGCAGGTTCGCCGGGACCATCTCCGTGTCAAGTGTCAGCCTGGGGGAGCTGCTCGGGTACTGGGCTGACTTCCAAAAAGCGGGACCCCCCTGCCCCTGAGGGCCCCACCCCACAGAGGAGACCCAGCCCAAACGGACAAACTATGTTCGGTTTAAACCTTTCACACTTAACTTATTTCGTGCTTTGTAGCACGCGTGTTACGTTACACGGTTCGTTATGTTTTCATTAACGTTATTAAGTTTCTCATAGTTTTCACCGCCACATTTGCTATTTTTTTAACGTTAAATTGTTGTTTCCTCAAAGCTATAATTAGCTAGAATTTTTCCGATCTAGTGTTCTAATTGCACCGGTCGTACCGTAAAATTCCATTCTTGTCCATGGTGCCTTCTACAGTAGCCTGCACTGTTGACTAGAATTGACTTTTTAACTTCTGTGCAATTTCCCAGGTTGAAGCCCTTAACTGGCCGGTTCGCTATTTAGTTACATAAAGCAGGAAGAGAGACCAAAATTAGAAAATAGTGTTTATTACACAAAACTGCCAATGAAGGTAGTACCCAGCTAGATATGATACTGTTGCCGTAGAAATGTTCCTAACATCATCTGAGTAGTGCTGCCGGCTTCGCTAGCTTGCCTGTGAACAAGCTAGCAAACCATCTGCCTTTTGAGGCATCTTGATTTATTTCATATTAACGTTACACAGTCGAGTTCAATCGCTTACTAACTACTCATTTACTTGTTTACTACAACTCCTTGCTCTTGCAAGGGATGGTAAACTTTTCCATCTTCGGGAACTTAAGCTCGTAGGGATGTAGAATGGAGCAGTTACAAAACTTATGTTTGTCTACGCGCAGTGATATGAAAACAACGTATTTACATGTATCAGTGAATATTGTAAGGGACTGGAGCGTAAACTGACCAACGTAAAAAACAGAGGTAACTGCTTGATAAAGTACTTTTTGTCACACCACTGCTGAGGAGTAATGGACAGAATGGGTGAAGCAAAGACAAAATTCCACTAACTTAACGATTTGAGGAAAAAAAAAAAAACAAAACAAAACTTAGCCAGTTTTAATCCAATCCGTAATTTGATGTTCGTGAGACCACAAAACATTTCATGATTTTCTGATGTTACGAATTTTGGTATCACGATATTTTGTCTTATGCCTAAAAAAGAGGAAGAAATCAGCAGAAACTGAAACTGTATGAGAATATTGCTTTCACCATAGTGATTGTATGGAATTAAATTGAACACATTTCCTGATGGGGTAATTTTAGGCCTCCAGGCATGCTCATTTTGCTGTTTTGCCAGATATATGAAGTAGCAAAACAGATTTAATCTCAGAATAAAACCACGGAATATAAGATAATCAGAGGCCGTCATCATTCTCTTTTTATTTACAGTAGCACAAAACAAAACAAACTGTCAAGACAGATGAAGTGAAAATGTGTGTTTTGCCAGGGGCATCTGAATCTTTGATACCTCTGCTCTCTGTCACCAGTGTATTTTGAGAGGCTCACAGTAACACAATAACACACCTTCTTTTTTATCTTCTGTTTTAGTTAATAGCCAACATACCAGAAAATGCTGGCAGTGGGAGCACTTTGAAGAAGCAGGACGTAATGACACCGTATTTAACCTTGGATTACAGTTGGCAAAATGGTCAAGGACAGAACTGCACATTACGTCTTTATAACTTGCTTTTATTCTGCTGTGTTGCAAGCAGATCACTCCTAATTTAAGTCTGTGGATCAGCTAGTGATAATTTAAGTTTCTGATGTTCTGTTCAAGGTTCTAACCCTAACCCTACCCTTTTTGGTTTGCTGCATTACTGTATTAATGTAAATGTAACATTTAAAACGTGTAACTGCCAACATGTATTAACATAATAAAATAACTGAGAACAGAAATGGGCTGTGAACTGAACTGAACACACACACACACACACGCACACACACACACACACACCCACATGCACACACACACACATACACACACACACACACAGACAGATTGATTAAATAAATAAACATTCACAGTTCACTTGAAACTGTTACATAGTTATGATAAGTTTATAACTGTTATAAAATAATTAGTTGCAGACTCCTGTCTATGCATCCTAGAATGGTTCATATCCCTAGTGGGACAATGCTTAAGCTGAACTAGGGGTTTCATGCAGCTGAGATGGGAAGACCAGTAATCAGCGGTTTGTCCAGACACAACAATTTTTCATCATCTGAAAACTCTGTTTCTGTTGTGTTTTTTTTCCACCATGACCCGGTTGTTTGCTGTGCTGTTTGGTAACGTATACCAGGAAATCGGTAGCAGAGGCAAGCCTGACACCAAGGTTGCCCCTTTTGAGGTCCTTTGAAGTCCTGGCCTTTGGTGTGCCAGGATAATTGATATTTTTTTCACTAGTGCCAGACTTTCACTAGTGTCTTCCTCCAGGGGATTACAGATGTTTACGTGAATATTCATGAACATTTTTGTGTTTGTCGTTAATTAGCATTTTTTTATATATTAGTGTATGTATGAAAAACATCAAAAAAATAACTTTAGTACAAATATTTTGTATATTCTACATTTTTCTTTCAACATGGGCGAGTACAGCATTTAGCAGGAATTTATTCTGTTTATTGATTCTAATGAATAATAATTTACACTCCCTTGCAGTAACTCCAATCCATGCAGCCATGTCTCACAAATCACTAAAAAGGATCCTCCATAATGCACCTGAACTGTTCCTACCTGAACTATTACCCTTAAAGGTACAGTTGAAGGTAAACTGCCTGTGAATGTCCAGCTGAAGCAGATGCTTAACTACTTGTCACATTAAAACCAATCAGGAGAGGAAAAACAGTGAGCACAGAACATGAATTACCAGGAGAGGGCGCTGCAGGACAGAGAGAAGCGTGTGTGAAGATGGAGGTTAAACTGTGTGCGTTAGCGCCGCCTTGTGTTCATTTGCGGAAATACAGCGCAGGACCATTTCCAGTGCTTACCGAATGCCCGCTGCTATCCGTTGGTGAAACTGAGGGGGCAGTTTCACCCGTACTAGGTTCAGGCTAATTTGCTGTCACAGTGGGGTGTTGGTCAGGACACAGGAGTCAGGTTCCGGGTTCAGCTGTTTATTGGGGATTTTGAATGGATGGATGCAAGGGTTTGTGGTGTATGTGTGTGTGGTTCCCTGCAAAGAGTAAGCAGGGAGAATGATCAGTACTGTTGGGTCCATTGAATGTAAAAATATACATACAGGCATTGAGGCATACAGACTTAAACTGCAGGAATGGCTATGAAAACATTTATACATCAAGGACACACTGTCTTAATTAACATGCACACCCCTCTCTCTCTACAGGCAATTATATTACAACCAGTTGAACTTAGGCATACTACTTACTTTGGCACAGACGCACACAACAACAGCACAAGGTTTGGTCCCCAAAGGCTTGGTCTCCCCAGTTCTTCACCTCCTAGATATTGTTGTGGTACTGAGGTGGGGGAGGTCACTACCACCTTTATCTTGTCCCGTATCCCCGGCCCTATTGAGGCCCTGATTGGTGGCCAAAGGATACGGGCAGGTCCGAGGGCAAATGGTGACCTGGGGGCTGTCCTTAGGGGTGCGCCTGTGCCTCAAGTTCCCTGTGGGGGTCCTGCTGATAAGGGGAGCAGCAGGACCGGTTTGACCAGGTTTCAGCTGAGTTGTAAACAAGTGTCTGTGTGAGGTGGGGATGGTGCGCAAACAAAGACAAAGACAAAGACAGAGACAGAAACATGTGGCCCTTTTCTACAGTTGGTCAATGCCTCAACAAGCCAAAAGGAGCCATGTAAGGAGTCATGTAAGCATACAGCATAACATGCATTGATGTAAATCAGCGTTTCTCAAGCCTCTCCTGGATGGCCACTTGTCCTGCATGTTTTAGATCTCTCCCTGCTCCAACACAGCTGATTCAAATGAACAGGAAGAGATCTAAAGCACGTAGGACAAGGAGAGGTTTGGGAAACACCGTAATAGAGGAGGAGGCCGCTGATTGGACATTTAGCCTGTGGTCTCAGAAACAGAATGCTTGGGCATTGTTGCTGTCACATTGCTTCAATGAATTATTCAGTAACACAGTGTTTAGGGAATACTTGTCATTGGTCAGTTTTCTTTTAATCTGTTAAACTCGGTGTGTAATATTACTTGATAACACAATGTCAAGTGAAATATTTTAATGCACTAGTGCTCAATAACAATATTTGTGTGTGTGTATGTGTGTGTGTGGGTGTGTGGGTATGTGTATGTGTATGTGTATGTGTGTGTGTGTGTGTGTGTGTGTTTGCATGTGTGTTTGCGTGCATGTGCGTGTCAAGTTAAAGGAGTACTGTCAAGATTTACTCAAAGGAAATCATGCAGAGGCACTGGCACTGTGGGAGGAAAGGAAATTTCTAGAAATCGGCAACAATGGCAATTTGCAGAGCACTAACGCTTAGAAGGTCTGTAATATCCACACAACCAATAACATCATCTCTCAGCCTGCTGCAAAAATGTTTCTCTGCTCTATGGTTAAAGCATACGGCAATATAAAAATATACTGTTATACTGTCATGGTATGCAAACAGCAAAGGAAAGTGGAAAAGAGGTGCAGAAGTCAAGATTTAAAAGAGATACAGCTAGAGCTCAGTCACAGAAGTAAACTGGTATACAACAGCCAGGTGCATTATGGGTAATGTGGTTCTGTACTTTAATATCTCCAATACTTTATATCTTCTGCAGTGCTCTTACTCTATTTTCAAGTCCACTTAAACTTTCACTGAATTCCACACATAAAAATCAAATCATACTTAAAATTATTTGTAAGAGATCAGTGCTTTTAAATCAGTCACTTACCAAGACACCACAGAGAGACAGTGTTTATTAACAGATAATTACATCCCCACCAAACTGACATTAGAGTGCGATGAAGTGCAGGCCAAGCCAATATGACAGTGGAGTAGAGTAGAGAAGATGTAGGAGGTCTTCAAATAAAATTAAAGTTGAGCAGAAGCAGAGTGATATTCTGAGAGTTAGTAGTCCGTGGGCAAGTTGACATTGGAGGAGGTGGCAGAGTGATCTGTTAGTCTCTGGGTGAACTGACATTGGAGTAGATATCAGAGTTAGGAGGGTCTCTGTGGAAGCTCACAGTGGAGTATTCACTGGAGTCTTTAGTGAGGGTGATGGCTGACTGATCCTCAGAGTCTGGGCTTTTGGGGAAGTTGACAGTGGCGTAGTTTAGGGAGTCTGGAGGGTCTCTGGGTGAGCTGGCTGTGCAGTGGATGGAAGTGACTGCAGGGTCTGCATGTGGTTGTTGGTTTGAATCCTTGATTTCCTCGTATTCACAGTCAGCAGCCTGAAAATAATCACACAAATTGTTTGAGGTTTGACCCAATATCACATCTGTCTAAACACTAAAGTTTAAAAGATTCCGATCAACTTTTTGTTCACTCGTCTCTAGTCCATATCACATGGAAATTGGAAATTGCATATCTGATTGAATATCCCACTTAAAGACAATTATCAGAATCAGTCCCCCCCCCCACCCCAAATACCAAGCACTTCCTCTCCATCTGACTCTGCCCCCCTGCTCACCGCCACAGTGTTGATCCTGTTGATCCCATTGGTGGAAGAGGGGGCCACTGTGGAGCAAACAACATTTCATTTCAGCCACAACATTTACACATTTACACACACAGCAGTACAACAGCAATTCACAAAAATGTAACTACAACAATGAACACATCTTAAACAAAATTGGTTTAATATCTCAAGACAATGCAACAAATGTTTCATATAAAATCCATCATAAATAAATTATGTGAAGTTCAGGATGAATAACATTCCAGAAACAATATTGTTTTAGTCTTAAAGAGGAAAGAGGAGTAAAAGTTAAGAGACAGGTATATGGAAGAGGATGGAGGATAATAGGAGACTGTGCAGTCCTCCTGCTGATTGGCAGTCCATTCCACCAATAGGGAGCCGGAGACGAGAAAGAGCAAGAGCACCATCTAGTAACATCAGGATGAAGAGATGGGAAGGTTCTGCTAGCTGATCGTCTCAGGAAACACGAGGGTTGATGTTTGGATCCTGACAATTTTTAACGGACATGAACTACATTATGGCCTGACCAGCGCAGTGTACAATATTCCTGTATCTTCAAGTGCAGAAAGAAGAATCAAGGGCAGCAGTGACACCAGGAAATATAAGGGCAGCAGCGAGAAGAAGCTACACACTCAAGGGGAGGAGAACTGAGCACAGCTACAAGACGAGCCTCTACTGAGAGAAGGTCTGAGGGCAGGTCTGTCAGGCCATTAACACCGCTGATGAGTTCCCTCCCTGGCACCAGTCGGCGTTTAATGTGACAGAAGTCAAAGCATGTTTGCTTTTGAGCTGAAAGGAGGGAGATGCAAGGCAACAGCACAGGTAATTCTGAACACGATACTGACTTTAAAACAAAGTTCGGTCCCCTTGACAAAACTGACTCTCTTCCTAACTAGTTTAATGTTATTTGATTATCTGGATCCATAAATACTACATACTGTGATTCAGAGTAAATTAATATGAAATGTTAATGCTTTTTTCTTCAATGTGAACAACATTCTGATTCAATTGGTATCTGCATTATCCAGCTGAATATAATTTTACACCTGTATGTTTGTTATTTAAAAATAATTTGTATTGTGTGTCTTCCAGTTACACTCAATTTGTCCATAAAAACACCTATGAACTGAAGATGGGAAAGGATGGGATCATTAAGTGGTGAATGTCAGCCCGGTGTCTTTAAGTATTTAAATAAGCATGTCCATTTCCACTAATGCCCAACAGAGGGAGCACACTTCCATAAATGTTACATCTGTATGGTCTCAGTGGGGAGATCTAGATCCAGATACTGTATGCGAAAGTTTGACAATGTGAAATGAATGAGGAACATAGAGTTTTCACTGTGCAGGTGTGTGTGTGTTTGTGTGTGTGTGAGTGTGAGTGTGTGTGTGTGTGTGTGAGAGAGAGAGAGTGTGTGTGTGTGTTTCTGACTCTTACCTGGTGGTTTCCTGGCTCTCTTCTTCTGTCTTAGGAATATAAACAGGCCCACTCCAAGCGCTGACACAATGGCACCCAGACCCAGACTGATGTACAGCAGTGGATCTGGCAGACAGAGGGAGTAAAGTCTTAGCTCTGAAACATGCTGAGATTAAAAAGGGTCCTCCTGCATGATCATAAAGGGCTTATTACATAGAGGGTCAATATCTGAGCTTCATATGCAGGAGCAGCAGTGTAGCATATACTCAGTGCTCATTGGTTACAGACTTAGAAAGTATTTGTTCACCCCAACATGTTTGACAGTTTTTTTTTACATGAGAACTTTCAACGGTTACTGGAGAAACAAAAACCAAGTCATGAGGAAGAGACCAAACCATAAAACCCCATTCTCTACCACATCCTTCTGCCTTTCCTACAAAAATAAATGCAATGTTTCTGAGTGTGAGAATGCAGAACTTACTCTGATCCCTCATCTCAATGTTAATATTAAGCTCTTATTTTCACTGCATTTCAAATTTGTTCAGTTTCAGCAGAAATGAAGCGTTTTAAATAGTATTATCATTCATCCTGTTGAACAGTACGTAAAATATGCATATGTTCTCATCAAATAGAAAACTTAATTTTTCCTTGACAAACTCAAAAAATGATCTGGGGGGAGCAGACCCCCCAGGCCCTCACAGATTGTTGTAATAGAGGAGGAGGCCCCGATTGGACGTTTACGTTTAGGTCATTTGGCAGATGCTTTGGCAGAAGCAACTTACAAGTGAGGAACAGCAAGCAAGCTACGGTAGTGTAGGAGACCTTGGAGTAAGTGCAACCTAAACAACTAAACTCAGCTAAATAAGTCAAGGAAAGTAGAAAACAGAGGTAAACGAGGTGAAAACAGAAGGATAGACAGGCAGAGGAGACAAACAAGTAGTAACAGTAGAAAGAAGTGAGAGGCAGAAAGTGCAGAGATGGAATTGTGTTAGAGTTATTAGAAGTGTTAGGAGAGGAGGTGCTCTTGGAAGAGCTGGGTCTTCAAGAGGTTCTTGAAGATAGAGAGGGACCCCCCTGCTCTGATAGCGTGAGGTAGCTCGTTGAGATTGTCTTGTGTGTAGGGATGGCAATGCTAGATGACGTTCCTGGGAGGAACGTAATGGCCGAGAAGGAGAGTAAGCCTGTATGATTGAGCTCAGGTATGTCGGAGCAGATCCAGAGGTCACTGTGTAGGCAAGCATGAGAGACTTGAATTTGATACGGGCAGCCACAGGTAGCCAATGGAGCTCAATGAGCAATGGGGTGACATGGGTCCTTTTGGGCTGATCGAAAACCAGACGCGCCGCCGCGTTCTGAACCATTTGTAGTGGTTTCACCACACATGCTGGGAGGCCAGCTAGGAGGCCATTGCAATAGTCAAGGTGGGAGATAACCATGGCCTGTACCAGGAGCTGGGTAGCATATTGAGTCAGGTAGGGCTGGATTTTGCAGATATTGTATAGTGCAAAGCGGCATGATCGAGAGACTGAGGCAGCATGGTCCGAGAAGGACAATTGGTCATCAATCACGACACCCAGGTTTCTTGCAACCTTAGAAAGTTTTGCCTGTGGTCTCAGACACTGTAAAGCAGCATTAGTGCTGTGACACTTACTGGAGTCAGAGGAGGATCTAGTACCTGATTCTGTATGAGCTGCATCTTCCTCAGGAGTGCTGTGCGGTGCAGTGCTGTCAGAGCGAAGAAGAGGAGTTGCCGGGCTGTCAGAGTGAGGAAGAGGAGCAGCAGTACTATCAGAGTGAGGAAGGGGAGCTGCAGTGCTGTCCGGGTGAGGAAGAGGAACTGAGGGGAGAAGAGAGCGATGCTCTGGTGAGAATAAACCGCAGACTTAGAAAAGAGGAAGAGAAAGAGAAGAGCGTTTGGTGCAGGACTTAGAATGAGAGATGAATGTTAACTAGAAATATGTCTGTAGATGATCAACATAAAAAAGTGATGTTTCTTTGTGACACAGAGCATAGACCTCAGGTTCATGCTAATACTTCTGCTTTCTTGTATCATGTATATTACATCTACATTTAATATTGCTGATTTTTACATTAATTATTCGGACTGCCATTTATTCTTATGAAACTGTATCGCAGCAACAGGCCAGCAATAATACCATACATGATGGTAGTGTGCCACTGTAATTTTTCATTTGGTTGCTGTGAAGTCCTGTACATCAATAATAGATACTATGCAGATGCATATATAACTTTTTTAGTCAATGATTAGCAAAGCTTTTTTTTTTTAATTTTGATTCATTGTTTTGGTCATCACATTGATGCAGTGCATTGAGTAGATAAGTATCGGAAGAGTTAGAGATCCATGCTGAGCAGGTCCCTCAGTAACAGCGCACTCACTGCAGCCCCTAAAAGCAATTCAATTCAATTCAATTCAATTCATTTTTATTTGTATAGCGCTTTTTACAACACAAGTTGTCACAAAGCAGCTTTACATTGTTCCCAGGCCTGAGACCCCCTGAGAGCAAGCCAACAAGGCAACAGTGGCAAGGAAAAACTCCCTATCAGGAAGAAACCTTGAGCAGAACCGGGCTCATGGGGGGGCCCATCTGCTTCTGGCTGGCACTGGGCAGATAGAGTTAGACACAAAATTATGCAATGTACATTTGTTATTGACAAACAATAGCAGTTAACAGTAGAGTGATTATAAGAATGTCTCCTAGGATGTCCGGGTCTTGGAATGCAGTTGGCTTTGATGGGCAGGGCAGCGAGGTAGCAGGACTGGAAAACGAGATGAGACGCTTGGGCTACAGCTCCGGACAGGAGCCCGGAGCAGGGAATCGGAAGCAAACAGAAAACAGTGGTTAGTGGATGATAAGAATGGCAGGGATGTAGAACAGAGAGGCAGGAGAGGAGGGGCAGAGAAAAAGGTGTGCAACAAGGAAAGACCCCGGCAGGCTAACATTATGGCAGCATACCTAGGGGACAGGAGGCAAGGGACCGGCATAGTCATGAGGGCGACCCTAAGACAGTCAACACCAGATCACGGCACAGGGTCCATGAAAGCAATGACCACTTAGTCCACCAGAGACTCTATGATCCACGCCAGCACCAGGCCATGTCCCTCAGCTGAAGGATTTACTGTATAGATATGTTTTGAGCCTAGACTTAAAGGTGGAGAGAGAGTCTGTTCCCCGAATCTCAGAGGGTAAACTGTTCCACAGGAGAGGGGCTTGATAGGAAAAGGCTCTACCGCCTACAGTAGTTTTGCCCACTCTTGGAATGGTGAGAAGCCCGGCATTTTGGGAGCGAAGGGCTCTCTGCGGAAGATATGGATGAAGAAGGTCCTTAAGATAGGGGGGGGCAAGCCCATTTAAAGCCTTAAATGTGAGTAAGAGTATTTTAAAAATGATCCGGTATTTAATAGGTAGCCAATGGAGAGAGGCCAGAACTGGGGTGATGTGCTCAAAGCGTTTAGTTTTAGTTAAGATTCGAGCAGCTGCATTTTGCACCAGCTGAAGGGGTTTTAATGAGACGTTTGCACATCCTGACAAGAGGGCATTACAGTAGTCTAATCTGGATGTTACAAAGGCATGGATTAGTTTTTCAGCGTCGTTAATTGATACGATTTTCCTGATTTTAGCAATATTTCTCAGATGGAAGAAGGCAGTCCTAGAGGTGTTAGTTATGTGAGTTTCAAAGGAGAGCTCGGGATCAATAACAACACCAAGGTCTTTGATGGCTGCACTCGGGGCAAGGGAGACACCATCAAGGTCCAATGTAAAATGAGTGAGTTTGATTGAAGCTGATTGAATTTTGGCCTATGACCAATATTTTGGTTTTGTCCGGGTTGAGGAGGAGAAAGTTTCGGGCCATCCAATTCTTTACATCTGTTAGGCAGGCCTCCATGTTTGAAATATTCAGAGGGACATCGGGTTTGACTGATATGTATAACTGAGTGTCATCCGCGTAACAGTGGAAATTAATGTCATGTTTACGGATGATATCGCCAAGAGGCAACATGTATAACGAGAAGAGCAGAGGTCCAAGCACAGATCCTTGAGGTATACCATATTTTACTCTGGAACGAGCGGAGGATTCGTTGTTGATGGAGACAAACTGATATCGTTCTGATAGATAAGATCTAAACCAAGATAGGGCATGTCCACTTATGCCAACCAGGTTTTCGAGGCGGTCAAGGAGGATACAATGATCGATGGCATCAAAGGCTGCACAGGTCTAGTAGCACAAGAAGAGAGATACAGCCATTGTCACAGGAGAGTAGAAGGTCGTTGAGCACTTTCAGGAGAGCGGTTTCCGTACTGTGGTGAGGTCTAAATCCGGACTGGAAAACTTCCAAAATGTTGTTAGAGTGTAAAAAGGCACAGAGTTGCTTTGATACCGCTTTTTCCAGAATTTTTGAGAGGAATGGAAGGTTCGAGATGGGCCTATACTTTGACAGGTCATTGGGATCAAGATTAGGCTTTTTCAGAATAGGCTTGATAACTGCTACTTTGAAGGGCTGAGGTACGTGTCCAGACATAAGAGAGGCATTGATAAGATTTAATAGTGGTGTGCCAATTGCAGGCAATAGCTGTTTTAGGAAGCCAGTTGGTATGGGGTCAAGTTGGCTGGTAGAGTTATTAGATGAATTGAGAAGAGAAGAAAAGTCGCCAAATTCGATGGGTATAAAGGAGTCAAAGCGCAAGGCGGGCCTAATAGATATGTCTACATAATCTGGAACGGGACTGGCCAGGCAGGAACCAGAAGTTGATGAGAATTTTTGTATTGTGTCTCTTATCTTTAAGATTTTACTGTCAAAGAAGTTCATGAAGTCACTGCTACTATAAATTGCTGGTATGGTAGGGTTAACTGATGCAGGACTAAATAGTGCTAAACAGGTACCTAGGATTGTCCTTGTTTCTCTCAATAAGAGAAGAGAGATGCAATTGCTCTGCATCTACAGCCGAGTAGCAATTACATGCGGAAACACTCATTTCTTCAGACAGCGACTTTTAAAAACACAAAGTTGCACCTCGGAGTGGTCTTTATTAAAAAGAACATGCTGATCTATGCCACTTCACAGCAACCAAATTAAAACCTCCAGTGGTACACTACCATCACGTGTTCTCTGTAAGTGGTAAAATGACATCTAAAACTCAGACACATGTATTAGGTTTTTAGTGAAGGATTACCAACGCTGTTGTTAAATGTTTTGATTCATTGTTTTGGTCATTTCATTGATTCAGTGCATTGGACAGGCAAGCACAGGGAAAATAATGGTTGAAGATTATCTGTGATTTCCTTCAAGACAGTTGCTGTATCATATAAAGTAAAATGTGCACTGTGGACAGCTGAAATTTCTATCTAGTGTTAGAGAGAGTAAATAAGGTAAAAAAACAGGTTATAGACTCTTACCTTTATCTATTTTTAGCACAAACTCACTGTAGGTGAAAGAGTAAGCAGGTGTATCGATTCCACACCTGTACTTCCCAGCATCCCTTTGTGTCAGTTTGGTGATGTGAACAGTGAAGAATCTCCCTCCAGTGCTGTCATTCAGAGAGAATCTCCCATCTGACACCAAAGCCTTCTTTCCTCCAGTGTTGATTAGATTCTTACAATTCAAACCAATGTCATAGTGGCAGAAGTATTTATTCCTGCCTTTATGATTCAATGTATAATGACACCTGATGGTGACTTCTCTTCCCTCATATCCAGTGACGGAGTTCACAGAATGTGGGGCTGTCAATCACACAAGTATACAAATATTTGCCAACACTACATGGTTTCAAAACACCTTGTTGTAAAACACCGTGCTGGTTGGAATATGGCAAGAGAGATCATTTTCCAAGGAAGATGTCAGGGCTCCGCCCCCTTAAGCCGCGGTGTTTTGTTTTTCCCCATCCTTGTGCTTTTGTTTTCCTTGTGTTCCCTCTCCGCCCCGCACCCCGCCTGGTCCCGGCCCACCTGATTCCCTCATTGCCTGCACCTGCCTGCCTGCTCACCTGCTTCCCATCTCCTCGTTACCCCAGCCCTATATCTTCCCTGCGTGTCTCTGTCTTGTTGCTAGTTCTTTTCAGTGTGTTTCACCTGTCTCGTCCCCGCGCTTTATTTCTCGAGAGTTGTTGCTCCATTGCCGATCCTGCCTGTTTCCTGACCACGATTCCTGCCTGCCGTTTTGGATCTGATCGCTGCCTCTCACCTGCCTGATTCCTGACCCTGTTCTCCCTGACTCCCGATTTTGAATTTGCCCCCGGATTGCTTCTTTGTGTTTCGAACCCTGCCTGTCCCTGGATTTACGAACTGCCTGTCCCTTTCAAATAATCGCCTGGAACCGGAACATCCTGCGGTCTGCGTTTGTGTCCCGATCACCGGCGTTAACAGAAGATCAATGAGCTTCTATGCAAGAGTTCCATAAACCTTATTTCAAAAGTTTTAACTCCCTAAATTAACTTCTATTTTTTGACTGAGCTTCAACCTTTGTTGAGCTGCAGATGCCTCAGTCCATCACACAGGGCTGTGGTAACTAGCGCTAACATAAACACCTGCACGCTACAATAGACTCACTGCATCAGTTATAACTCTCTGCACAAACTGATTAGCAAGAAAAGGATTTAGAGCCTTACCTTTCTCCACTTTCAGCTGTACTTCATGGTAATTGTCAGACCTCATAGTTATATCAACTCCACACCAGTGTATCCCAGCATCCTCTTGTGTCAGTTTGTCGATTTTAACAGTGAAGTATCTCCTTACAGTGTCGTCATACAGGGAAAATCTCCCGTCCTGTACCCAAGTGTTCTGTTTCTTAGTTCCAATTAGATCTTCACAGAGCAACCTGCTCCCACCTTTGCAGAAGTATTTCCTGTTGTCTTCATGACCCTGTGGATAATCACACCTGATGCTGACTGCTCCTCCCTCATATCCAGTCACTGTGATGGAGCTCACACAATACAGAGCTGTCAAAGGAATAAGGAGAATTTTATGACATTTAGCTACATCTGATGCATATAAATTTCTTAATGGAAATATTTGTTGTAAAATGAGCTACATCACAGGAATGATCATTATTAATATACACACTGTACTAAAAATAAATCCAATATTAAAATGCATACATATGTGGATATAACATTCTCCCATGTAAAAAAGAATATTTGCTTGGTACTGGACACTGCATGGAGATTTTAAGTTACATAAACAAACTTCTACCAAAAACCTCATGCCTTCTAATGGATCTGTGCCTGGCTGTGTGTGTGGATATTTGCAGTTGTAAACATGTATGAAGAATTGTGTTAATTACATGAATCTCTCATATCAAGCATACTTTGATTTTTGAAGTCTCTGGCATTACCTTATGGCATTAAGCATAATGCTGTCAGCAAATCCCTCTGAATGCTTGGGCATTGTTGCTGTCACATTGCTTCAATGAATTATTCAGTAACACAGTGTTTAGTGAATACTTGTCAGTGTATTAGTGGTCAGTTTTTTTTTTACATTTGTTAAATTCATTTGAGTGTTACATTATCTGATAATATAATGTCTAGCAAAATATTTTGATTCATTAGTGCTTAATAACAATATGGAGTGAAATGTGTTGAGGTCAAGAAGAACATAACTTACCTGTTAGACAGAAGGTGACAATAAGGAGGTTCCTCATGCTGAGCTCTGGCTCCCAGTTACTCCCAGTTATTCCTAGTGCCTCTAGTCCTTTCCCTTACAGAGTATCTCTCCTTCTCTTTCTCTCTTTCTGTCTCAGTTTGTTCTCTCCTCCTCTGTTCAGTTCAGTCTTCACATCAGTCTGCAGCTCAGAGTGTCAGCAGCTGTGTGTGGAGAGACATGCCCCCCCCCTCTTCCTCTTCCTCCTCCCCCTCTCCCATCTCCCTCCCTCCATCTCTGTCTCTGCTCTCCCTCACTCACATACACACTGCACCCCCTGCTGGCCGTTACAGTGCACTGTCTCACAGATTGAGGACCTGCACTGTAAATTAAACACACAGATGTTCTTCCTCCATGGTAACTGTCAGCACTGCAGAGACCCACTACATTACACTGTAATGCCATTGTAGGGACAGCACAGTGCATGTGGGTTCAAACAAAGCTTTGAAGGGCAGCTGCAAAGGTAATTTGTTCAGTCTCCCTTTGAGTAAATATAATCTATAGGCAAATGTTCACAGGAAAGGTGTGAAACGTGTGTTCTTTTCCACTGGCGGTACCCTCTTGGAGGATAAACTGGAAGGTAGTGAAACCCAACCAAGGGCCTTTAAACTGAGGGAATCATATGGATTACAGAGAGACAAGAGCCAAAGCACATCCATGAAAAGCGTAACTGTACATTTCTGGATCTTCATTTCCAGCTAAAAAAGGTCACTGAGAGCATGGCACCATTATCATAAAGAAAGACTTTCATCATTACAGAATAGAAAAAGGAGCACACTGTGTGTTTGCTGTGGAGTGCTTTCTCCTCAAACGCTGTTCTTCTGTTCTCCTCCATCTCCCTACACAGGCTGTTTCTGGGATCCTCCCTCATTGCTGAGAGTGTCCCTAATGGCCCTCCTGGAGGAATCTCCAGCTCCAGCAGAGGGTCACTAACACCATGAAGCAGGTCCTGTGGGAGGCCGGGACCGTGAGGATCTTCCAAAGAACAGCCATGGACCTGGGCGTGATCAGCAGGAGGCTGCAGAAACTCTTGAGGGAGGCGTTCTGCTGCACCTTCAGAAGGACTAAGAGTGATGGAAGAGTAGGGGGTTTAGCTGCTGGAAAGAGAAGATCGCTCAGTGAAGGACCCGATGCTCTCACCAGGCCTCATCCACCAGTTCACCAGTCCCTCGTTTCAGCGCTGCCCCTCCCCCTCTGTATTATACCAGCTGCACAGGTCATGGCCCTTTTGCAAATGTAGTGAAACAGCAGGGAATGTAAAGGTAGCCTGTGTTTAACCATTCTGTACACACTGATAGGAGAACATAATGTTTCATGTCAGCAACTCATTTTACTTTGGACATTTCTCTTTTATGTTTTATGTTTCTCTTTCAATTTTTTTTTACTTCTACACCTATAATATTCAAGAGTTATGGCTCTCTCTGTGACCACATATGCCTTTGAATGTGGTTGTTTTCATTGTCGCATACAATGCCATCTCACACAAGTAGCACAATACGAAACAGATATGCAAAGTATGATACAAGGAAATTTTCCCAAATATACACTGTGGCTGTTTTTCACAAATCAAGTTGGTGTCACAAAGGGTTAGGAAAACTTAGGGCTGTGAAAGTATTTGTAACTGGTCACCTTCAAAACACATTTTATTTGATAGATGTGTATGTCTGAAATGGTCCCGCCCTCTTCCTCCTCTCCCTCTCTCTCTCCCAGCTCCCTCCCTCCTCTCTGTCTCTGCTCTCCCTCACTCACATGCACACTGCCTCCCTCATTGCTGAGTGTCCCTAATGGCCCTCCTGGAGGAATCTCCAGCTCCAGCAGAGGATCACTAACACCATGAAGCAGGTCCTGTGGGAGGCCGGGACCGTGAGGATCTTCCAAAGAACAGCCATGGACCTGGCCGTGATCAGCAGGAGGCTGCAGAAGCTCTTGAGGGAGGCGTTCTGCTGCACCTCCAGAAGGACTAAGACATGGTGATGGAAGAGTAGGGGGTTTAGCTGCTGGAAAGAGAAGATCGCTCAGTGAAGGACCCGATGCTCTCACCAGGCCTCATCCACCAGTTCACCAGTCCCTCGTTTCAGCGCTGCGCCTCCCCCTCTGTATTATACCAGCTGCACAGGTCATGGCCCTTTTGCAAATGTAGTGAAACAGCAGGGAATGTAAAGGTAGCCTGTGTTTAACCATTCTGTACACACTGATAGGAGAACATAATGTTTCATGTCAGCAACTCATTTTACTTTGGACATTTCTCTTGTATGTTTTTTTGTAGTTCTGCACCTGTAATATTCAAGAGTTATGGCTATCCCTGTGACCACACACACACACACACACACACACACACACACACACACACATATATTTAAAGATGGTTGTTTTCATAACCAAATAGAACCTCCTTCTGTTACAACCAGATGCCTCGCTCCTCCCACCATCAGAACGAAAGGCCCACGCTCCTCACAACATTGCTTTTCTGTCATCGCCCACCAATGGTGGAATGAACTCCCCACTCCCCTGAGAACAACCCCTTCACTCCAACCCTTCAGACATGGTCTGAAGACACACCTCTTCCGAATTTACCTGGACTGACACACTTGCCCTTTTGACCTTGTACATCTAAGATTCTTGGCACGTACTTGTAGCTCTATCTCTTTACCTTTTTACCTAGGTAGTATAGTGACTCTTTACAGGACATAATCTTCTTTACAGTCAATTTGTGTGCATGTGTGTATACATCTGTGTGTGCGTGCATGCGTGTGAGCATGCACACACACGTGTGTGTGTGAGTGTGCGTGCGTGTGTGTGCGTTCGCACGCGCGGGCACGTGCATGTTATCTGATTGACATTTACACTACAGGTTAACGGAGTACTGTCAAGAGTTAATCAAAGCAATGCATGCAGAGGCACTGGCACTGTGGGAGGAAAAGAAAGTTCTAGAAATTGGCAACAATGGCAATTTGCAGAGCACTAACGCTTAGAAGGTCTGTAATATCCACACAACCAATAACATCATCTCTCAGCCTGCTGCAAAAATGTTTCTCTGCTCTATGGTTAAAGCATACGGCAATATAAAAATATACTGTTATACTGTCATGGTATGCAAACAGCAAAGGGAAGTGGAAAAGAGGTGCAGAAGTCAATATTTAAAAGAGATACAGCTTGAGCTCAGTCAAAGAATTGAATTGGTATATAAAAAACCAGGTGCATCATGGGTAATGTGGTTCTGTACTTTAATATCTCCAGTACTTTATATATCCTGCAAATATTATGCACTTACTCTCCACAAATTGATCTAACCACCTCCCAGCTCACCCCTGCAGTGTTGATCCTGTTGGAGGAAGAGGGGGCCACTGTGGAGCAAACAAAATTTCACTTCAGTCACAACATTTATAAATTTACACTTACACACAACATTATGACTGGCAATGCTCAATGAACAAAACTCAAACAAAACTGGTTTAACATCTCAAGACAATGCAACAAATGTTTAATAAAAAATCCAATGTAATTAAATTATGTGCACTTTCGGTTAAATATGAGTCCCCAAACAATATTGTTTTCATCTTAGAATATGTGAAACAGGAAGTGGATAGGGGATAATAGGAGACTGTGCAGTCCTGCTGCTGATTGGCAGTGTTTTTGACCAATTGGGAGCCCCAGCCACTGCGGTGGTAATGTAGCATAGTGGTTAAGAAGCAGGACTCGTAACCGAAAGGTTGCCAGTTCGATTTCCCGCTGGAGCACTGCTGCTGTACCCTTGGGCAAGGTACTTAATCCACAATTGCCTCAGTAAATACTCAGCTGTATAAATGGATAATATTGTAAAAAAAACTGTAACTGATGTAAGTTGCTCTGGATAAGACCATCAGCTAAATGCCAGTAATGTAATGTGATGCAGAGACGAGAAACAGGAAGAGCACCATCTAGTAACATCAGGATGAAGAGATGGGAAGGTTCTGCTAGCTGATCGTCTCAGGAAACGCAAGGGTTCATGTTTGGATCTTGGCCACTTTTAACGGAGATTGAGTAGATCTTGACCTGACCAGCGCAGTGCACGATATTCCTGTATCTTCAAGTGCAGAAAGAAACCTCTACTGAGAGAAGGTCTGAGGGCAGGTCTGTCAGGCCATTAACACCGCTGATGAGTTCCCTCCCTGGCACCAGTCGGCATTTAATGTGACAGAAGTTAAAGCATGTTTGCTTTTGAGCTGAAAGGAGGGAGATGCAAGGCAACAGCACAGGTAATTCTGAACACAATACTGACTTTAAAACAAAGTTCAGTCCCCTTGACAAAACTGACTCTGTTCCTGACTAATTTAATCCAATTTGATTATCTGGATCCATAAATACAACATACTGTAATACAGGATAAATTATGAAATGTTAACACTTTTTTCTTAGATATGAACAAGATTCTGATTCAATTGGTATCTGCATTATCCAGCTGAATATAATTTTACACTTGTATGTTTGATATTTTAAAATAATTTGCATTGTGTGTCTTCCAGCTACACTCAATTTGTCCATAAAAACACCTATGAACTGAAGGACCAAAAGATGGGATCATTAATTACGTAGAGGGTCAATATCTGAGCTTCATATGCAGGAGCAGCAGTGTAGTATAGTGGTAAGGAGCAGAGCTAGTTAACCATTAGGTTGCTGGTTTGATCCCCTGCTGGGGCACTGTTGCTGTACCCTTGGACAAGGTACTTAACCCAAAACTGCCTCAGTAAATATCCAGCTGTATAAATGGATAACATGTAAAATTGTAGCCTATGTAATTTACCCTGTGTAACAGTGTTGGCTAAACGACAGTAATGCAATGTAGTGAATGCATTTGTTTTCTTGTGCTGGAAGTTTGTCTGGATAAGAGCGTCTGCTAAATGAATGAACTATTAAACCCTCTTACTGTTTAGTGAACAGAAATCAGTATCATTTCATGTGACACTGTAGACTGTACATTAAGCCCCGCCCCTCTTTCTGAAGGTGTGCTTTCCCTCCACCAGCTGCAGTGTGCCCAGCAGCCAATTACTCCCTTTAGAGAAAGTCACATGACCTACACTTCAGTGCTCATTGGTTACAGTTTTGGTCTCGAAAACCAGATGTTCATACTTTTACCCAATGTGTTTGACAGCTGTTACATGAGAACTATAAAAAGGTACTGGAGCAACAGCGATGTTATGAGGAAGAGACAAAATAGTTGAGCCCCACTCTCCCCCCACGTCCTTCTGCATTTCCTCCAAAATAAATTCGATGCTTCTATGGGTGGGTGTGTGGGGGAGAGGGTGCAATTTTCCCAGAAAGCGATGCAGGGTGCATCGTGCATCCGCTGCCACGCCTCGACCGACCGGACTACGCGGATCAGGGCTTGGGCGCTCGCCCGTTTTCCCGGCGTTTGAAAGCGGCGAATTACGCGTCATTTCAGTATGCGGGGGGAGCGCGCCTGGCAGTTACGACCTGGGAGCGAGTCCGCGGCCACGTTCTTAGGCTGATTCTTATAGGAAAGTTATATGTGTATATGAAACATCTGTAAGTATGCTTACACTTATTATAATAATGTTTATTATTAGGCTTTTTATCCTTATATATTGCATACGAGTGCACAGTTGCTACCATGTGCGCGCACGTGCGTAGAAAACTAAGCTTTGATTCTGCTACCCCATCTGTTCTGCGTGCCACCCTCATGCCACCCTAAGAAAATTTCTCTAGATCCGCCCCTGTTTCTCACTCTGGGGGGATCCTAGCTGTGTGCTGCTAAGCTTTTCTCTGCTTCTGGAGGGAGCGTGAGAAAATGTTTATATAACGCCGCTCCGGAAGCAGAGACAGCAATGGAAAATAAGACAACCCGCGATCGCCTTGTTCCTGCTTTGGGACTCGAACAGAGGGCGTAATTTTTGTGTTTGTACACTTACACAACGACACTGGACAGCGAATAAAGTCTGTAACTTTATTGTGTCTCTGCTCATTCAAAATAAATATCCTGGCTATGAGACATGCCCATACACAAAACATAAAAAGAGTACATAGCATACATACATGCACACGCAGACACACACACATATATATTTACATATACACATACAAACACACACCGTTCACAATGCTAAAATGTCTCACCTGTGAGTAAAAAAAGCATCCACTTTGAGCAATTCATGAAATATTGCATTTGTTCTTCTGTGGCATTAGCAGGTTTGCACCAAGGATGAGGGGGCCCGTCTTGAAACCTTTCAAGACTGCAATCGTGTATTCAGCACCCTCCGGGGGCCATTTCTTTGTCTTGCCTGTGTCATCAGTGGCCAGGCTGTCAAACCACGATTGCTGCGACATTTTGAATGCTGAATTAACTCAAAGATGTGTCCTTGTGCACCTGTACAGTAAGGCGAACAAGCTAAAATGAGCTTTTGCAACTTTCAGCTGGTTCTTAAAAACCGGTCACATCAGGTAATCACTTTCACTCTGAAAGGCCAAACAGCAACACCCTCAAAACACCATCAAGCTTGTTGACTGTGTCCTGGTGATACAGAGATTTACAGGATAACTATTTTCAGAAAGATTTCACAAGATAAAATAAAATCCAATTAAGATAAAAACAGGGGTGTCAGGGTTTCAGAGACTGCTTCCCACAACAACCAGCAGGCGTCCTCGTGACAGCCTCTCTGGCCCGGTTGCCTGCTGCTTCCCCGAGCTTCAACCAGAGCGACCGTCTTCCTGTTTGTGCCTGAACTGTGTGTGCCTAATATAGTTAAATTGTTTTCACCTGTGTGTAATTAGTCTCCATGTGTCTGGTACTCTATTTAAACCCTGCCTGTGGCTGGGTTCACCGCTCACTCTTGAGCTACTGTATGTTGTGTGCCTTCCTGTGCCCCACGTTTGCTAGTTCCCAGGCTCCAGTGAAGATTCTTTGTCTTTTAAAACTGTTCTGTGTTTTTGTGTGATCTCTGCATCTGGGTCCCTCTTGCTTAACTGTTACAGGGCAGAGAATGGAAAAGCTTTCTTTCCACAAGGATTGCTCTGAAAATATACTGCCTGTAAAGTTAACTGTACAGCTAATCACTTGCATCTGTTATCTGCATTCCCAAAAAAGATAATGGTCTGAGATTTTAAAAGGTTCTTGTTATAAGCACCATTTGATCCTCTGTGGGTCTGTCCCCTTTTCATATTTTTCTGTCCGATTTGGGACAGTACAGTGGCATGAAAAGGTATTTTCCCGCTTCCTAATTTCTCCTTCTATTGCATGTTTCTCTCACTGAATGGTTTCATATCATCAAATAAAATTTAATGTTAGACAAGGGAAACCTGAGAAAACACAAAACAGTTTTTAAATCATTATTTCATTCAATTAATAGAAAAAGTCACCAATTACCCTCATTGCCCCTGTGAAGAATTAAGTTGTTATGAAACAAAGAAATCTAAATTTTGGTTGATAGTTAGAGTCAGGTGATGGCACACAGCCAGGCTTGATTGAAACTATTCCTGTTGAGTTTAAATGGTATATATATTGAACCTTACCATCAGAGAGAAGTAGTCACCAGAAAGCTTCTACAGGCAGATAATGCCACAATCAAAGGAAATTCCAGAACAGCTGAGAAAAATAGTTGTTGAGATATTGTTGAGATCAGTCTGGAAAGGGTTACAAACCCATTTCTAAGGTTCTTGGACTCCCCTGCACCACAGTGCATGCCATTATTTCCAATTTGAGAAGGCTTGGAGCAGTGGTAAATATTCCAAGAGAGTGGCCCACCTGCCCAAATTTTACCTGAAAAATTAGCCAGGATATTTATGAAATATCTACAGGAAGAAACATACACTCAAATAAATGCATTGTTTGGCTGGTAAAACTGGCTGAGCTGGTTACTTTGCATATGTACTAACAGTTTCCTGGATTGTTATAATCATTTTACTTTAAAATTTGTGTGAAATTAATATTTTTCTTTTCTTTTCAGTATACTGTGTTATTTTAATGTTTGGAATAGAGCACAGAATGAACATTCATCATGCACCCACACATTATCCGACAGGATCAGCGCTTGCTGATTTCATTTTTTTGGCTTGCCGTGAAATAAATACCTGGTTTGGCATTCCAGTCTGTGCCTGGGTCCTTCCATCTGAAAGCCTCACATAGCTGATGTTTTTGGAGAGGTTCATAAAGTGCCTCCACATGCTGCTTAGAGCACCACCCTAACCCAATAAGTAAAATAAAATAGGCAGTCTCTGTTGGTTCATACCAATCAAGTCTTGACTGGCTTTCTGAGATATCCTCTTTTCTTTACAGCTACCTCTGGTGGCAATTTTGCTTCTGTGCCTCAGAAGAGATTCTTTTGGGCAAAGTTTTCAGGTTGTAGACTGATGCAGGTTGTAGACTGATGCAGGCTGGGATGCTGATGGGATGGTGGGTTGCTGATGGGATGCTGGGATGTTGATGGGATGGTGGGATGTTGATGGTATCTGGATTGCTGACAGTCAGCAGGACAATGCAGGTAGAGAGTCTATGTTTCATCTGCTTGGCAGCTCCTCACTCATTCCATTCCATTACAAGTGTTTAGCAGATGATCTTGTCCAGAGCCACTTACAGAGGTTACAATTTTTGATTACATGTTATCCATTTTAACAGCTGGATTTTTACTGAGGAAATTCTGGGTTAAGTCCTTTGCCCAAGTGTACAACAGCATGGAATGAAATAAGCAACCCCTCAGTTACGAAACCACTATGCTCCACTGCCACTCAGTGAGGCAGTACACTAGGAATGCCAGCAGAGGGCGCAGTGTATGCGAGACAGCTGATAGTGGAGTGAGAGACGGTCTCGTTCCGGCTGGATAGTAGGAGATAATCAGCCTAACTGCCCTGACTACGATAAACAATATATATCACTTATTTCGATCCGTAACATTGACAAAGATCTGCATGAGTTACTAATACACACACACAATGTATCTCATTACAACTGTTTTTGCATTCCAAAAAAAAGTGTCAGATTTGAAAAGATTCTTATTACAGAATGTTTTTTCCCCCATGAAGTTTGATTTTGGTAGTACCTTTGGAAACACTTAAAACAAGTGAAATATTATTATACGTACCATAAGTGAAATGAACCATATTTTACGAAGATGAACTGCTGGTACAGAAAAACGTTGAGCATTTAGGAACAGAACGTGATTTATTCAGCCTTATTGCAATACAAGTGATCGCATAAAGAGAGACTCTGCTGGAAAGCACTGCTGACAAGAAGAAAATCGAAATAATTGAATCTCTGACGTGATTTTTTAATGCCAATAATAAAACCGTCCTGTAACGACTCAGGTAAGGACTCAGTCGCAGACCACGGGAGCTTCAGGTTCAGGCGGGTTTAATGAAAAAAAAAAAAGGCAAAACACAAGCGATATCAAAAACGGGCAGCGTCAATACCAGGAAGGCAGTCCGAGGGCAGAATCAGGGGCAGAGAACAGGAACAGGCAGGGTCAGGAACCAGGTAGGCAGGCGATCAGGCAACAGGACAAAGCGGCAGGCAGAAACGAAGTCGAAGTGCAGGCAGAGTCGAAAACGCAAACATACGGAACCGCGAAAACCGGCGGGGACGAAACAGGCAAAGAAACACTGAGACGACCTGGCAAACAAGACAGGAACAAGCAGGGTAGAAATAGGGCTGGGCTGATGAGGGAACTGGAAACAGGTGTGCGGGCAGGCAGGTGGAACTGATCATGAGGGCGGAGACAGGGCGGAGAGCGGGGCAGGGCTGGAACACAAGGAGAAACAAACAAAAGCACATGGACAGGGGAAAAAAAAACACCACAGCTAGGGAGGCGGAGTACTGACACCGTCCCACCTCCTCTGAGATGAGAACCAGTGATGTCAGATTGATTTCAGCGCTAACAGAGACATTGAAATGTGAGTGACAATAATGAATGCGCCCCAAGCAAAGGAGGAAACCTCAGCGTTTTATACTGCTATCTACTCTCTGCAATGCAAACAGCTTTTTTCATGCAGTAGAACAAGATTAAATGTTTTCAAATGATTACAGCTGGTGGGAAGACTGGTTTAGAGCATACGTCTTTCCTGCAAAGCTGTTGGGCGTTGGGCGTTGTGTTTCCTGCTTCCTGTTACACTGACCCTAATGTTTATACATTTGGGTCATTCTTCCATTGTTCAATGGCGGTTGCATCAACAGCAGAACCGTCTTAAAAATAACAGAACTGTCGAGTATTTCTAAGTATATTTTATTTAGCTTAATATAGAAACATTTTAATGCAGTGTGTGCATTTGATGCAGTGTGGCATTTGATGCAGTGTGGCGTTGCTGTTATACAAGTAAAAAAATTCAAAATAGCTATTTTTCAGAAAGATGTACATTTATTCATTTAGCAGACGCTTTTATCCAAAGCAACGTGCAAAAGTGCATATAGTGGGCAAACAGGCACAGGCACAAGGGCAAGATGTGTACAGGTCATACAAAGCAGATAGTGCTGAGGCTGAGCACAAGGTCAGTGTAGCGAGACACAGCTAATCTGATCTAGGGGTACACATATGAAATACAATCATTGGGACAATAAAGTACAGCTACGTGTTACAAATACAAGGCAGAGCTACAAGTACATGCCAAGAATCTTAGATCTACAAGGTCAAAATGGCAAGGGTGTCAGTCCAGGTAGAGTCTGAAGAAGATTATTGGCCGTCAGCTCACCCCCCTCACAGACCTGTACCTGTCCAGGATGAGGAAGAGGGTGGGGAAAATCATGGCTGATCCCTCACATCCTGGCCACTCTCTCTTCCAGAGGCTACCCTCTAAACGCAGAGTAAGAGTGAAATCCATAAAGACTAGGACCACATGTCACCCGAACAGCTTCTTTCCCCAGGCTGTAATCCTCTCAAATAAGGACCCTTCCCATATCTGCCCCCTGTCCGGTTGCACACTTGCACTTTAACAGTCCATCCCACAGATCCCACAATGGAACTGTAATACTGTAAAGTTATTGCACAAATGTACATAACCAAAGCATGGCACAGTTTCTTTTATTGTATTTTATTCTATTGTATTTGTTGAATTGTCTTGTATTGTATAATTCTGTCTGCATTTATGTTTTCAATGTCAACACCTGCACCAAAAGAAATTCCTTGTACATCTGTACTTGGCGAATAAAAATTCTGATTCTGATTCACATGGTGTCCGAGTAGAAATATTAGCGACTGCAGTAGCATTACCCAGTAATTACTCATTAATTTCATCTGAGTGTCTTTATTATTTACCAGTGAGTTAAAATAGCTGAATCTACTGTTGTTTCCCCTCATAAAGTTCTTCTGTTATTTCTGTGCAGTGTTATGCAAGCTGTACATTAACAGTAGTGAATTTGCTACTCATGTCCATTTCCTTGTGATGAACTTCACTTTGGCCGCTTTTGCTCAGAAGCACTTCTGACTCATCTCTGAAAAAAAGTGAATAAGTATTTTGAAAATTAACTCCAGGGGAAGTGTTTGATGTTAGCCACATAACAGAAAAACAGATGAATGTCCGGATGCACACACCAGTTTGGGGGCCCCCTAGTGGACTGGTTTGTAAATGGCAGGTGCTTTTCATCATTACCTTACATGAACCATGATGACTTTATATTATTACCAATAGGTCTTTTTTACATTGTTGCTTCATATGTAGTGCTGTGACATTCAGATGCCTGTCTGCACCCACAAAGATTAGAAATCGTGCTTCTCCCCTGCGTTACTTTTGTTCAGCTATATCAAACACTCTACACACAACCAAAGTGCACATTTATTCATTTGGCAGACACTTTTATCCAAAGCAACTTAGATAGGTTACAGTTCTTTACAACCCATTTATACAGCTGGATATTTACTGAGGCAACTGTGGGTTAAATACCTTGCCCCAGAGTACAGCAGCAGTGTCCCAGCGGGGATCAAACCGGCAACCTTTCAGTTACAAGTCCTGCTCCTTAACCACTATGCTACACTGCCTCCCATGGGTGGAAACCCACACTGCACATGGGTGGGAACATTTGCATGCAAATCATATACTGTGTATAAAATGGTCACATGCACAGTGTAGGATGAAATTTGTGCATATGCAAAGTTGGTCAATAAAGCCCCTAAGATGGAAGAAAATCTCTGTTTAATATACAGTGCAGTTCCTCTTTTAGTGAGACAGTGGGGTGTAAGGGCCAGCAGGGGGCGCAGTGTGTATGAGAGTGAGGGAGAGCAGAGACAGAAAGAGGAGGGAGGGAGCTGGGAGAGGGGGAGGAGGAAGAGGAAGAGGGCGGGGCCATGTCTCTCCACACTACAGAATACTTTAATGAACATTATTACTCTCATCCACAGTAGCACTGTGAGCTTAGTGGTGTGGAGTGTCATCTGTGACCCCAAACGGTTTATTTTCATGCCATGATACAAGTCAGTGATTTAAACTGATTATACTACAGCAACTAGACACAAGAAAAACAAAATATACCAAAAAGAGAAAAAAGATTAATCATTAATGAAGCAAAAATTATGCTTATGGCTTTATTTTTTTAAAAAATATGCTGCTTTGCTGTGATTAAGATTTCACAAGGGTTTCATAGCACCCCATCAAAGTCACTCTTCACCCACAACATCCTGATCATACATAACTGGACATTCTTACTGTGAAGCACCCCTGGAATATGGCAGCTAGATAAACAGTTACACCATTTCACTCAATATCAACTGGACATTCTTACTGTGAAGCACCCCTGGAATATGGCAGCTAGATAAACAGTTACACCATTTCATTCCATACCAACACAGTAAGACACCCCGTGCTGCTGGGAGGGGTGGGGCAGGAACCCACAGGCTGCTCCTGTGTTTTCCCTTTTCTCTGATTGGTGAAATGCCTCTGTACAGCCATCGGCTCTTCTATTTGATAAAGGACAGGCTTGTCGGTTATTGCTCTATAGCTAAAACAGCTAAAACTGTCTCATTAACAGAGGTTCAGTCCCTTGGGTTCGCCCCATTCCCTGGGTCAGAGCTAAACCATGCTTTGCTGCAGCTTGTGAGGATGAGAACAAGGAGACTTCAAGGACTCTTAAGTGATTATCCTTGCCCGTCACAGTGAATGATCTATCAATCTATCAATGCCCTTGCTGAAACCTTTGTCTCCCTTAATCAGGAAAGAATAGCTCTGCTACAGGCAAAATATTCATTTTACAAGTAAGGTGCAAATGATCATAGTCATTTGTTGCATGAAAATACAACAAATGTACCCTTAAAAGTTTACATGACCATCATACCACCATCATCCCATCATTCAGTCGCTTCGATATTCTGAGAAACAGCAAGAAAAAAGGCACAGAAGACATGAGAGGTCAGCTCGTTAAATTTCACATCTGCTTCTTGAAGCTCCAGGTCCCGAAGGTGGGGACTCTTACTTCTGCAAGACAAAAGAAAGAAACGACTACATTAGTAGAGAGGTCATCCTACAAAGCTGTTGTCCCCTGACAGTGCTTGCTGGATAACATAACACAGCATAGTGTAACATCTAGCTGTGGTTTTACCAAGTTATTGCCAACATAACAAAAGGCTTTTAGTAGGACGGTGTGCTACTAAATTCCAGTGCTGAAAATTTGATTTATGTTTTTCTTAGATTTCAGCCCAGTCTGTTATTTTTTTCACAGGTGTTTTTTTTTTACCGATTTAAAAAAGAACACCACACAACCGCTAAAAGTACAGTCAATTCTGTTGAGCCTAGTACACACTCTACAGTTTCAGCATTTTTGTTTCCCCTTCGATTCTCACACGGCTGAAGGCAAAATTAGTGGAGCGTGTGCTGAAGTCACGCCCCGGCCAAACACACACGCAGGCCTGACGTGTCAGCTGCTGTGAAGAGTGATGGCAGTCGCTCTTCTGAGCACCTCACGAGCCTGGACAATGCTGCTATCTTTTTTTCTGATTCCTTATCCCAGTTTCACAAGCAGTGGGGGATTGCCAACATCTACTGAAAAACAAACATTCAACAGTAGCGGCAATGTGCCAAAAACAGCAGGTATGTCTCCATGAGTCCTCTGAATGAGGTGTACGAAACTAACTCAGTCGAAGAGACCTCAGAAAGGAAAGAGTGTAACAATGCTCGGCCTGAACTCTACAGAGAGGAAAGTGCTGGAGATCCTGGAGGCAGGAGAGAAATCCCTAGCAGAGGATTCTTCATAGCACAGAATCTGAAACATTACAGCAGCACAGAGGAAGCCTCCCATCCAAGACTGCTGCATTACTAATGTGCAGGAAAAATCTGATTCCTCTCTCAGTGCATGACAGGTACATTACAAGAGCTTGGATAAAGGCCCTTTTCTACTGCAGAGCAGTTAATGGCACTTGGTTTCTGTCAGCTTTCACTCACTGTGGCGGTCTGGGACGTTGTGAATGTTGTAAATGAGTGGGAGGACTCAGAGGCATCCTTGGAACCGCAGATGTTCTTCCACCACTGCCTGTACTGTTCCTGAACCTGCAACACACACAGGAGGAGGTAAAGGTGAGATGGAGCACAGGTACAGGTAAAACAATGGAGATGGAAGATAGGTGAGATCGTATAAGGTAAGTCAGTGGAGGTATGAGATCACTGAGATAGGGTAGAGATTCAGGTGAGAAAGAAGAGATGGAAAAGACATATCAGAGATGCAGCTGAGACAGAATGGGGATGAGATGGGTTATTGGTGAGAGGTAAAGAGTGGTAAAATAATGAATGCAACAGAGGTAGAGACAGGGACAGGGAAGTAACATCAGGTACAGAGGTGAGAGGAAGCAATAAAAGATAAGTTAGGTAAGCAGGTAAAGCAGACTGGTACCAGGACAGTGAGTGGGGAACAGGGGCACAGGTGGGTCGAACAGGTGGGTGTTCACCTCTTTTCTGAAGACGCAGTGCACCAGGAAGATGAATGTGCCCTGCTGGGAGGTTATAAGCAGGAAGAGATACTCCAGCACCTTGCTGTTATTCACAAAGAAGCCGAATATCCAGGGGCAACCAAGAATGATGAACTGGAATAGTATTTTTACCACCATCATCCTTCACAGAGACACAAAGAGAGAGAGAGAGATGGGTTTGCAACAGAAGTGTCTTATACCTGTGTCTATTCTCTTACACCTGTTGGCAGCTAGCTAAAAATGAAAATCTCTTACCCACACCTGCCCTCTCATTCCTCTACCTGTTCTCTCCTACCTAGTGTCTTTCAGTTGAGAGATTTCCTTGTTCCGGCCAGCCAAAGCAAACCGCAGGTATCCAATGATGGTAATGAAGAGGATGACATTCACCTGTACAGGTCAGACAGTGGTTTATTTTCATCAAAAGTGTAAACAGAGTCAGACTGTAACTGGAAAAAGAAATCAAACAGATCAGTCAAGGCCTAGTTCAGGCCCTGGTCCTCTCACGCCTGGAATACTGTAACTCCCTCCTTGCCTGCCTTCCTCCCTATTCAAGGTTCAAGAACTTTATTGTGATTGTGCAAGCAATGTCAACGGTTCATTTATATTCCAGTCCTTTCAGATATTTACAAAAAAATAAGCAATATAAAATATCGTCAATAAAAGAAAAAGTATAGAATCTAAATAATACAAGTACGAGATATAAAATATAAACAGTGTAACATATAAAAATACAATTAGGAATAAAATACAACTAACAAACAAGGGTGCAAAGGTGCCAGCAGCATCGGTGTAGTAGCGGTTCAGTATGAATATAGCACTTATTTCAAGTAGTAAATAAATAATATAAATATAAATATTGCACGTGCTCCAATGATGCAGTACATTAGTCTTGTCAGACTGATAGGATATTTGAGTTCAGTCGTGTTACAGCTTTGGGGAAGAAACTGTTTTTCAGTCTGTTAGTGTGTGTGCGGATTGTTCTGAAGTGCCTGCCTGATGGAAGGAGCTTAAACAGATGGTGTTCAGGGTGTGTAATGACCTTTATGATGTTCTTAGCCCTCCTTACGCAGCAAATGCTGTGAAGATCTTCTAATGACACCAACTCTATGCCAACAATGTCTTGTGCTGTTTTCACAACACGCTGGAAGGCTTTTTTATCAGCTTTGGTGCAGCTGCTGTACCAGGCTGTCATGCAGTTTGTTAAGATGCTCTCTGTGGTGCATCTGTAAAAGTTGACAAGCAGCTTTTGGGGGAGGTCCTTAACCTCCTCAGAAAATGAAGGCATTGTTGTGCTTTATCCACCACTGCTGAGGTGTTGTCAGCCCAGGAGAGGTCCTCTGTGACAGTCACTCCCAGGAACCTGAAGCTGGGGACTTTCTCCACAGCCTCTGTGTTGATGTGGACAGGATTATGTGTGGTCTTCTTGGTAGTCCTAAAGTCCACGATAATCTCCTCCGTCTTTTTGATATTTAAGACCAGGTTATTATTGGTGCACCACTCTGTCAGGTGCCGAACCTCCTCCCTGTATGCGACTTCGTCGTTGTCCGTTATGAGCTCAATGACTGTCGTATCGTCTGCAAACGTAACAATGGTGTTTGCGTTGTGGATGGGTTGAGAGTCATGTGTGAAAAGTGCATAGAGGAGGGGGACACCAGTGCTCAGGGTGAGGGTGGAGGATGTGTGCTTGTCCAGTCTGAAGGTCTGGGGTCGGTTGATGAGGATCCAGTATCCAGTTGCATATGGAGGGAGTCAGTCCTAATGCGTGTAGTTTGTTGACCAGCTTGTTCGGTATGATGGTGTTAAACGCCGAGCTGTAGTCAACAAAGAGCATCCTGACGTAGGTGTTGTCTCTTTCCAGGTGAGAAGGGGCTGTATTGAGAGCCACACAGATGGCGTCCTCAGTTGATCTGTTTGCCCGGCAGGAAAACTGGTGTAGGTCTAGATCAGCTGGGACAGTGTCTTTGATGTGGGTGAGAACCAGTTGTTCAAAGCATTTTGAAATGACAGCGGTGAGAGCGACTGGCCGATAGTCATTGGGACAAGTTACTGTAGGTTTTTTGGGCACAGGCACGATGGTGGTGGATTTGAGGCATGCAGGGAATGTACATGTGGATAGAGAGAGGCTGAAAATGTGTGTAAATACGTCTGCTAGCTGGTCAGCAGAGGCCTGGAGGACACGCCCTTGTACACCATCAGGCCCAGCTGCTTTCCGTGTGTTGATGCTGTGGAGGGCCCGCAACACCAGGCCTTGCCACGTCCGCCGTGGGTTGGAGTTATTATTGAAGTCCTCCTCTAACCGTAGCTTGTAGTTGTTTTGCAGTCCTGATGCCTCTCTTAAGGTTCACTCTGGTGACGCTATAGGCTGATGTATCTCCTGATTTAAAGGCCGAGTCTCTTGCCCTGAGCAGCAGTTTGACTTCGCTGTTCATCCATGGTTTCTCATTTGGGTACACTCGGATTCTTTTGATAACAGTAACATTGTCCATGCAGTAGTTAATGTATGACAATACAGATGAAGTGTACACCTCCAGGTCTGTCTGATGGGCAAATATATTCCATTCTGTGTGTTCAAAACAGTCCTGGAGTTGAGAGATGGCTCCCTCAGGCCAAACTTTAACTGTCCTGCTGGTTGGCTTAGCACTGTCAGCAAGGGCTTTGTGTGCTGGGACAAGAAACACTGAGAGGTGGTCTGACTGTCCAGGGTGGGGGTGGGGTATGGCCCTGTAAGCATCCTTTATGTCCTTTATGCTAACTCAACTGCGGTATCCGGTATGTTGTGAGTCAGCCGTGTCTCCGTAACAATCAAAAAACAGCAGTCCTTCATGTTCTCTGTGTGGTGATGCCCAGTCTGAGCTTGTCCACTCTGTTGGCGAGCGATCTTGCATTCATGGGAAAAACGCTAGGGAGAGGGGTTTTGTATGGAGCGGCTCTTAGCCGGGCTAACGAACCAGCTCTTCAGACTGCACCCACTTCAATCCCTGCCCCCTCACACCTGGCACCTCTAGTTATGTGTAATATAATGATGTATATTGATTCTGTGTTCTAGGGACTGTAGTATCATAGTATACTTGGCTTCTGTTAGATTGCACAAGTTAACTTGTGGTAGGGTGTTAAGCTCACACTCACTGGTCTGGGAGTGTTGTTAATCTGGTCTGACACTGTTGCTCGTTTAAACTTAACAGATATTATGTTCTCTAGTGATGGAAGTCACTCTGGATAAGAGCATCTGCTAAATGCATGTAATATAATGTAATTTTAGTACTTACTGCAAGGACAAAACACACTGGCCCCAAAAAACTCCACCTGAAGCCCTTATCAGTCTGTAGCCAGCATCTACGATCAACCAGACTCAGAATTACAGGAGGAAGACAAAGGAAACACAATCACACAAATCAATCAAATCCAATGCAGTATGGAGTCAAATCTAACACCATGAAACCGGGGAAGAATGTCCGCACAAATCTCATAGCTGCCCATAATGCTGCTAGCTTTCCACTACCCAGGAGTGCTTTAATCAATGGCTTGTGAACTAGTTAATTTCTCCTCTCTGATCTGCAAACATCAAAAATCCTACTCAAACAAGAAAATCTGCTGGGTACAGAACAATATAAGGTCACCCTGTAAATGCCCCGCCCCAACCACTTGGCTCCGCCCCTCTCTGTACTTACTGGTTGTTGCCGTATCCTTCGGGAACCAGTCCTGCAGACACACCCACCACCAGGCAGGGGATGCTGTAGCCAATCAGCAGCAGGAAGCCCCAGTGGATTCCCTCCTGCTGTATAACCCTAACTTCTTGCAGGTTGCGCACCAGCAGGAAGAGCTGCAGAGCCTCCAGGAACATCCACACAAAGCTGGACAGGAAGAGGAAGTGCAGCACGCCCGAGATCACTGCACACACCAGCTGAGGAGGGACACATCATCATTACCACCATCATCACTGATGCCATCACTGTTATTACCATCATCATCACAAAGTGGAAAAAAATGCAAACCTTCTGTTATGCTCACTACCTTCTATGATGCTTTAGTGATCACTGAACTTCCCAAACTATTCGTGATGGAAGATAAGTGACACTTGCAATTAACCGTGAGGCACGTTGTCTAAGTGATGGACAAATGGTGACTGAATTCAGGAGACTGGTTTCTGGTTGCTTGATTTCTGGTGAGACAGTCAGCTGATTGGTGCCAACTGATTTTTGCACAACACAAGATGTTTTACATGCTGACATTACTATCCATCATCACTCAAAAATGATCTACAAGAAAGCATTGCGTGTGTACTTTTTTATTGATAAAACTTAACAAGCATTTAGGTAGCAAGGTATTTCCTTTCTTTTTATAGTCAGCTAGCTTGCTAGTCATGTCTAGCTGACGTTGTCAGTCTGCTGACATCTGTAGACTACAAATTTCAGCATCTTTGCATTCTGATTGGTCACTGTCAAGCTCCCATAGACCTATAGCCAGGCCACCTTGTCATGTTGTTGAGACTACAGATGAAACTGAAGAGACAGCTGACACTGAGATTATACACAGTGATGAGGTCTCTGATATGAAGTAAAGGTTAGGAGCTGTGGGTGGAGAACCTTGTGCTGGATGTGAGAGAGGAAACTCTGCACCAGCAGGAAGAGCAGGTGGGCCAGGAAGAGGCAGATGGAGAGGTTGAGGCGTGCTGTGTTGCTGACTTTAGGGTTCCAGTGACAGAGGATGAAGGTCAGGATGGCCAGGGCCAGACACAGCAGCCCCACTGACAATGCAATCATGCTGATCCACTTCAAGATGATGTCATCCTGGAAACAGCCATCAATCACAGAAATCATTCTAACACTTCAAAATACTATGAATTCTGACTTTTTGATGTTTCTTGAGGTTTTAGCCTCTGCCCAGTTTTAGGCAGAATTCTCAGGATCTGTAAAGGACTCTTGGCCACTGCTACACCATGATACAGCATGCCTACCGCGCTATCGTACGACCGGCTTTCGGCAGTTCTGACCACAACTCCATGCTCCTGCTTCCTGCTTACAAAGAGAAGTTGAAAACCACGCCCACAACAGTGAGAACTGTGTGACGCTAGACAGACGACTCCATACTACAGCTGCAGGGTGGGCTGGAAATCACGGACTGGAGTGTATTCAAGACCACACGAACTGGAGTGTATTCAAGACCACACGGACTGGAGTGTATTCAAGACCACAGACCTGGATGTGTATGCAGATCACGTCACTGGATACATTAACAGGCTGGTGGAGGAATACATTCCCACCAAGACTGGAACCCAGACATCTGTAATATGCTAAGGGAACGGAGTACTGATTTCAAATCAGGGGACTCTAATCTCTAAAAACAAGGCCAAGTACGACCTCAGAAAGGCCATCAAAACTGCAAAAACGGATTACAAAAACAAACTGGAATTACGGTACGAGGGCTCAGACACCAGACGCATGTGGCAAGGACTGAGGGCCACCACCGACTACAAGGGGAGCTCAGGAGGAGTCATCAACACCGACCCCGCCCTACCAGACGAGCTGAACTTGTTTCATACTGGCTTTGAGAGGGAGAACTCCGAGCCAACCACCAAAATGGCTAACCATCCAGAGGACTATGTACTGCAGCTGTCTGAGTGCGAGGTCCATAGAACCTTCAGGAGGGTGAAAGCATAGAAGGCAGCTGGCCCAGATGGAATTCCCCCCGCCCGGCGCGTCTTCAAGACCTGCGCAGACCAGCTGGCTCCTGTGTTCACGGACATCTTCAATGCATCACTGCAGCAGTCTGTCATCCCAGTGTGCTTCAAAGAGACAACCATTGTGCCGTTACCCAAGAAGACCAAAGTAACAGGCCTCAATGACTATCGTCCAGGAGCTTTAACACCCAAAGCCATGAAGTGCCTGGAGAAGTTGATCATGGCACAAATAAACAGTATTATCCCCAATCCTTGGACCCACTACAGTTTTCATACAAATCAAACAGGTCTATGGACGACGCCATCTCCCTGACATGACACACTGCCCTGGAACACTTAGACAGGAGGGACACCTACGTTAGACTGTTGTTTATTGACTACAGGTCTGCGCTCAATACCATCGCTCCCTCCAAGCTGGTCCTGAAACTGAGGGACCTAGGCCTGGGCACCTCCATCTGCAACTGGATTATGGACTTCCTGACAAGCAGGCCTCAAGTGGTAAAGATTGGTAACAACACCTCATCCTCAACACCGGAGTGCACGGCTGTACTGTCTGTACACACGGTGTACAGCCATACACAGCAACAACCGGATCATCAAGTTTGCAGATGACACCACAGTTATTGGCCTGATAAGCAACAACAACGAGACAGAGTACAGAGATGAAGTAGCCCAGCTGACGCGGTGGTGCAAGGACATCAGTAATACTAAGGAGCTCATTATGGACTTCAGAAACCACTGAGGGACCCGCTCCCCCATCAGCCTAGATGGGACACCGGTGGAAATAGTCAGTTGCTTTCGTTTCCTGGGAGTACAGATCTCCGACAACCTAGCATCGACCCACAACATGGAGGTCATGCTTAAGAAGGCACACCAATGCCTCTACCCCCTACAGTGCCTTAGGAAATGTGGCATAAGCACACAATGGCTTGTGAACTTTTACCGTGGCACCTGTTACGTGGTACTTGTTACACATGGTAATAAAGAATCTTGTATCTTGAATCTTGAATCTATCCACACATGCCATGCACCTTTTTGTTTAACTTCTGTAATGGCAAATGCCACCAAGACATATTATATGCCCTTTTATATGCCCTCTATTCTCTCTTCACATATGACTGCTTCCCCACATATCCCTCAGACACAATCATTAAATTTGCAGACGACACGACAATGGATGGATTGATCTCAAACGGTGATGAGACAGCCTAAAGAGATGAAGTCTGCAGACTGGCAGGATGGTGCAGAGAGAATAACCTATCACTGAACATCAAGAAAACTAAAGAACTCATCATAGACTTCGGGAGACACCACGAGGACCTCTCTCCTCTAAACATCAAAGGAGAAGAAGTGGAGAGGGTTTCCAGCTTCAAGTTTCTAGGAACCCACATCACAGAGGACCTCACATGGACAGTCAACTCCACTGCTCTGGTCAAGGAGGCTCAACAGCAGCTCTACTTTTTAGGACACTTAGGAAGACCAACTTGTCCGCGGAGCTGCTCGTGTCCTTCTACCACTGCTCTATTGAGAGTGTACTGACATACTGTATTACAGCATGGTATGCCAACTGCACATCAACAGAGAGGAGAGCTCTCCAAGAGAGTCGTAAACACAGCCCAGAAAATAATTGGACTCCCCCTGCCCTCACTGGAAGACACTTTCAGATCACGCTGCCTCCACAGAGCCAGCAGCATTCTGAGGGATGCAACTCACCTCTGCCATCACCTCTTCTCTCTGCTGCCATCTGGAAGGTGCTACAGGGTCTTAAAGTCCCGCACTTCCAGGCTCAAAAACAGCATTTACCCGAGAGCCAACACTGAACTGAACTCCATAGCATCATCATAACCCCCCACACAACTGGAATAGTATTCCCATACAAATCTGTATTTAACGTGTAATGTTTATAAAACGCAATAATATTGGTACAGTTGTACTTTTTGCCACAGTGCAATAATATTTCTTCATGGTGCAATAGCATAAGTACAATTTAAGCTTTTGATATGCCACTTCTTTTTTTATTCTATTTATTTATTTTTATTATATATATATATATATATATATATATATATATATATATATATATTTTTTTTTTTTTTTTTTTTTATTATACTTTTATATATTTCTTTTCTTTTGTATCTATTTTTTTTTCTATTGTGTGTTTGCGTGTGTGTACATGTGTAGAATGTTAATGTACCGTCTCAGGGGCTGCACAGCAAATTTCGTTGAACAACAATGTGCAATGACAATAAAGGCATTCTATTCTATTCTATTTTATATGACATGAAATCATTTTTACTTTACTTAAAAAAAGCTTACTTGATCACACATGTAAAAGCAAATTCCAGCTCAGTTATCTCTATCAGAGGGACATTCCATTGTTTTGCATTATGAAAAAGTATTAGTTGAGTGCCAGGCAAAGCTATGGTCAGGTATTTGAAAATTAGACAAAAGTGTTGTTTTTAATTTATTCATGACACACTGCAGACAATAAATACAATAAACCCTAATATAAAATGCATGTAAAAAACATATAGATCACAACAATAAGTAAAGTTACATGATGATAAAAAATAAATACATATCGAAAACACATAAATATATAGATTTTAAGCAATTGCAATACAATTGCAATCATGACACATAGATGTCATGAAAAATCAATTCACATTTCAGGTCTATTACAGAAAAAAGGAAAAGCTTTCGGTAATCATCAAATTTGTTCTTGTCATCTGCATGGTTAGCTGAGCTCAGAGATGCACGTCTGAATATACTGCAGATACCAACAGATGGAGATCCTGTTTTCATTGTATAAAATCCTGTTCTTTACTGACATTTGATTGACCACCATGTAAGACCAATGTTTCTGGTGCATAAACAAATGTTTCTACGTGCTGAAATGATAGAGATATTGAACAGAAATGAACTATGGTGCTTTTTGACGTAAATCAGAGAACTCCCGATAAAAACATAGGCGGAGTTCTCTGTTAGAAAGCCGATTTTTCATTTACTGATGATATAATGACATACCGTATAATGGCAAAACAAACGGTAAGTTGCTATGCAAGTTATTCAGTGGAGAATGAGGGAAGCTCATATATCCACGATTTGTAGCTGTCGGGTTCTAGGGGTTAAAAACAGAAGTTCAGGTGTCAGCACCTGTTGATACAAGGAATAAAGACTTATTTTTCAATTCTCTCCATTTAAAAAGTCTCACTGGCGTGCAATCAGTAGGGGTTGAGGTCACAATTCTTACTACCTGAAGTTATACATCAGAATAAAACAAAAATAAGACTTTTTTTCCTATCAACATGGCTCTACCCTTGGTGGAAGTCTAAACTCCATCCTCAAAATTACCATATTTTTCCAAGTATTACTGCACCTTGAATAAAACTGCAAGTCTTGATACGGGCCAATGCAGTATAATATTTCATTTTTGATTTATTTTTGTTGTTTCAAGTGAAGCCACCACTCACCCTGCCAGCCACATTCATGTGGGACATAATCTGCTACACTTCTATTACAGAGCATTTTGTTTACCTATAAGCTCAACAGCAGCATTCCTTTAAAAGAACACATGTAGAGATTTATGGAATTTATCTCTTAAGCTTTCCTCTGCTTCAGCTGTTAGTAACTGCTTATACTTTGAATGTGTTGCAGCTGAGTTTCTTCCTGTCAGGTGAGCACAGATGAGCCAACAAAAAAGATTTGATCCTGAGGATAAAGATAAATTTATCTTTGGCTGCCACAAGGCAACCTGAGAGGAAAATTTCCAATTTCTTATATTTATTAACATTACTAACAATGGTCCTCTCAAAAGCAAAATTATATTTAAATATATCTACCTGTAAGATGTTTCATTATGGCATCCTTCTGTCTCAAATCAGTATAGACAGGTGTCATCTTAGAGGCCAGTCACCACCTGAGTGCTATCTAAGACATCTACATGAAACATATTCCCTTTAGCACCATTTATCAATTTCTTTACTACAAAAGCATATCAAATATAATTTTATTGAGTGATTATCTTCACTTAATAAGCACTCAGCTGCCTGTGTTGGATGGAGCTGGGGAACAGAGTTAGTACTCTGTTACAGAAGTAATTTTATTATTATACCCTTGGCTGAAGCCCACATAATACATCTGTTTGTCTTATCTCTGGTTTAGCTGTCTCCCTCGCTCCTCACCTCAGGTGGTCTGTCCGTCTGCATGATGAGGGCGAAGGTGGACAGGTGGTTGCAGGTGCACACGGTGTGAGTGGCGTTGGTATCTCTGGCCTCACAGCCATCCACGATCCACCTGCTCTGATTCCAGTACACACAGGAGAGATTACCCTCAGGGTCCACCTGCTAAGAAAGGGAGGGAGGCACAGCACACACCAAATCAAAATCCAAATGATTGATCCAAGATGGCGTTGCGCTAGGTCACAGTGGGTACTCCGGGTCCCAAACAATTGTGCTTTGTTTCGTTAGCATTTACTGATTTCCGCAAGCTGTCTTTAACTACCTCGCTATGTGTACGACTGCCAGACCTTAGTCAAAATCGGCAAACAATGCTGAATTCAACCAGATGGAGGCACGTTGGACCAACTGTGCTGCTTTGGTGTGCTCCGGACACCGGACCGCAAGACCACGGCATCACCGGACAATGGCGACCACCTGGAAGGACGCCGCAAGCTGTGTGAGGAAGCGGAAGCGAGCTGGTATTAATGCTAGGCTAAAAGCTAACTCTAGCCGACCAGCACTCCCGTCTGTTTTCCTCTCCAACGTCCGCTCCGTCGACAATAAACTGGACTACATAAGACTGCTCCTGACCTCCCGAAAGGAGATGAGACACAGCTGTACCCTCATCTTCACTGAGACATGGCTGCATGAGCGTATCCCCAACTCGGCCATTCAGCTGGATGGGCCAACCGCTTTCCGGTCGGACAGGATTGCCACTTTGTCCGGTAAGACCCGCGGCGGTGGCCTGTGTGTTTACATCAACAAGGAATAGTGCATGAAAGCAGCGATCGTCTCTGCGCACTTCTCAGCACTCATCTGGCAGCCAGATGTAGACCTTTCTGCCTTCCAGGTGTGTTCACAACAGAATAGAATAGAATAGAATAGAATAGACTTTATTGTCATTGCACGGAGGGGGTGCAACGAAATTGTGGATCATCATCAGCGATCATCCTTGCTGTTTACATCCCCCCTAGTGCTAGCGCTAATGCTAATGCTAGCGGGGCCCTGGGTGAACTCTACGGGAGAATCAGCAAACTACAGACGGCTCACCGCAACGGCTTCTTCACTGGACTCCAACAACACACATTTAAAGACAGTAATTCTGAAATTCCACTTAAATTCACATAGCCACTTTATGAAAGGTGTAACTGTTTACAATTTACTTGCTCACTTCTGCCTGCCACTTTTTCCATTATATGTCTTGATGTTTTGTCTGTTTATTGTCTTGTGTATATCTTCACTGACTGGATGTAGCACCATGAGTCTCAGGGAAACATTATTTCAACCTACTACTACTGTATACTTGTATATGGATGGGCTGACAATAAAATCTCTCTTGACTCTTGACTTGACAAATCAATGGGTTCCACTGATGGAAACTGGACTACAGGGACTGATACACCATCAAAAGCTACAGCAGAAGCACTCAGCCCTGGTCCCACAGTCCTACAGGTTCAGTCCTACAGAAGGTCAGACTGAAGTTATTGGACTAAGTGTTATTAGAGGTCATTTAGAAGAATGAGAGCTGTGTATGAAAAAGGTCTAAAGGTAGTGTGTTAATAACGGGTAACTGTTATTGTGGGTTACTGAGAGATATAATTAGGTGAAGGTATAAAGTTTGTTTTAAGGGCTTAGTAAAGGGAATGAAACAGGAAAGACCAAATTTTGTGTTTCCTGGGTATTAATGTTAGGTAAGTATGAGGAAGGGCTCAAGCTGGTGTGTTGTTCTGGGTCAGTTAGTGGTATGGATGGAGCAAGGACTCACTGTGAGGTGTCTCAGGGTAAAGTTGACTGGTTCAGGCAGCATTGTGTTTTTGGTATTGGGGAGAGAGGCAGAGACGACATTGGACATCATGGTCTTGATGGTCTTATTGGTCTTTCTCTCCGTGTGGAAGAATTCAGCCTTCAGCACAACCTCCATGTTGGAGTAGGCTATGAAGACCACTGCTCCAGATCCTGCAGAACAGACCAACAGAACCAACACAAATCAGAAACTTAGACAGAACACAGACCCTTCATTCAAATGTCAGCTTCCCTTCAGAACTTCTAAGGAGCATAACCTACATACATCATCCCTTGAAGTTACAATGTTGTCTTATTGAGCCGTATGTGGTCATGTGTGTTTACCAGCTAACCAAATGATTTTTGACAACATCACATAAATGTGTTAAAGGATTCCTTCAAATATTGAAATATCACTAACTACATACACTGCAAAGTATGATGTTAAAATATCAGATGAAAATGGAATAAAAAGATCCAAAAAGACAGAGTAATGAACAGAACACTGTGATTGGCTGAGGTGTGGATTGTGGACTCACCATTGTTGTTCTTAGCAATGGTGAGTAGATCAATTTTCAGAAGGTTGTCTCTGGATTTTAGCTGAGGTGTTTCTGTCAGGCTGGCTTCTGGCCCGATGGCGAATGTTTGCACCTCTGACAGAAATGCATTAAAAATGTGATTATGAATTTGTTGATTGTAAATGAACAGGGATTGTTATCCATGGCTATGCCCAGATTCTTGGTCTGGGATGGGGCATCACTGTGTTATCAAGGGTTATGGCGAGATCCTTGAACAGGGAGAATGCTGCAGGCATATAGAGTATGTCAGTTTTGGCGAGATTGAGTTTGAGCTGCCAACTGTTCATTCATCTCCAAATGTCACAGAAGCAGGTATCTATGCTTGTGGTGATATGAACATCAGTGGGTGGGAAGGAAAGATCGAATTAGGGCTGCATGATATAGCCATCGCGATATATCGCACAGCTATTTTTAGCGCAATAACAGCTATCCCCAGTATGTGGCGTTAGGATTTTTCCCCGTATGTTTTTCAGTGGCGGCGGGTGAGCTGGAAACAGGGGAAGCGGAAACAATACCTTTAAATCTATCATTACTTTCAACCTGTTCCACTTTATCCTCCTTGAACAAGGATGGCATTTATCTATTTAAATTACGTTAAATGCTCATGACACATCACAGCTTTTGTAAGGTCTGTGTTCTAAATGTTATTGTTCATTGCACTCACCCTAACCTAAAAGTTTATTGTCAGTAATTTAAATCGATTTAACTAAATTTAGCTCTGTTTTGTAATTTGAATTTTGTAACACAAGGAAGCTACAATGTGAAACATTTAAGAGAAAGCTTTGGGATTACTTGCCACTTAATTATTCAAATTGCCATCCTTGTTAATTCGAGCATTTAAAGTAATTTAAATTGATCAACGCCATCCTTGTTATTTAAACAATCTCACGTTGTAGCTTTCGCGAGGACACAAACTACAGACAATCTGCCCTAGATCGAGTTGTGCATCATCAGCATAGCAGTGGTAGGAGAATCCACGGGAGAATATTACTGAGCCAAGGAGGACAACGAAAACATGGATGGACCCCTGGGGCACTACTGTGATAATGCTGTGGGACAGTCCCACCACAAATTTAGCTTTGTGTGCCCATGCTGTATAGTTTTTGTTGATACTGGGTAACAAGAGGTGTTGGTTCAGCTCTGTGGTAATTTTTCAGGCTGGTGTTTTCTTTTCTGGGAACTATCCTGTTCAGTGTCTGTCCATCCCTGTCCTTGAGCTTTGATTTGTGACTGCTGTTGAACTTTCCTTTCTTGAGAACTTCCCTGAATCCTCATTTGCTTTATGTCATTATGATTTTCGATGCGGTTCCCTCTGACACATTAAGTATTTTTGCTGTTCCTGTTTTTGCCGTTGACCTCTTTCAAAATCTGTTAGAGCTCTTTTGTTACTTCACTCACATGTTAAAGAGTTGATTTAAAAATGTTTTCATGCCAGAAACATAAAATGAAATGCATGTATAGACTCCTGTTAAATGCAGTATTAATGCTGCAAAATAGTGTCCTGTTATACAAAATACAAGCTGAGTCTAATGGTTCATTTTAGTAAACTGTGTCGAATCTTGAGTTACCTCACTTTAATTTGAGGCGGCATTTTGAATTTGTTGGCTTGCAATTGAGCCACTGTGACCGTAAATGTATTTGGCAGTGCAGCATCGTGGTAAGGAGCAGGGATAGCAACTGAAAGGTTGCTGGTCCCAATCCCTGCTTGGGCAAGGTACTTACCCCAGCACTGCCTCTGTAAATACCCAGCTGTATGAATGGATAACACGTAAAAATTGTAAGTCTCTATAGAAAAGAGTGCTAAATGACAGTAATGTAAAGTAATGAGTTATCTCTGCTTTTCTTGTACTGGCTACATGCGGGTGTCTTGGCGGCTTGCATGAATTTTGCTTTGATGCTCCTGCATGAGAAGTAAGGGATGTAGCGTTGAGGTGAACTTCACAGCATAAAAACAGCTGAGCCCTCACTCAGCCCTGCCCTGATCTGTCACATCAATTCTGTATTTACTACAAAAACACACCAGAATCAACATAGCTCTTTCACATATGACCTACAGCAGCAGTTTATTAGAAAAGGACATCACAGCTGGACCTGCTAAACATAAAGCCTAAGTGAACAGAACTGAAGGCTCACTGAGATCCAGCCCTGAACACACAGTGATCTCTGGGAAAGTGTTAAGATATGTTTGCCATTGGAGCAAAGGATCAAAAGGTCAACCGAAAAGTGGGCTCAGGTCAGATGACCACACCCACAGGCTCAAGGACATCATTAGGTACAAACCTAGTTTTTCGGTAGAGAGGTTGCAGCTGCTCTGGGTTTGCGTGGGCTTCACCAGCGCTGACGCCAGCTTCTCTGGGATCTTCAGTGCAACATCTATCTCCTTCTCTCGCACCTCCTCCTTCCACTGAGACAGCAGATCCACCGCACGCAGAGTCACATTCAGTAATGTTTCCTGTGTCTGCACAGTGAGGTAATAACACTGTTATAACAAAGTAATAACAGCAACAATGCCAGCAATAAGAAAACTAATGTGACAGTTACACAATAATGATAACATTAGCATAGCATGTTGATAAAAATATAACTATACCAAAAGTAGAACATAAAGGTAATAATTAGGGATGCACGATGATATCGGCACGACATCGGTATCGGCCAATAAAAACTTAAAAGTTAATTATTGGCATCGGCAGGTATGAAAATTTCTGCTAATGTGTCTGGCCGATAAGGTGACGCCTTAACTATGAGCAAGTGATGACGCTAAATGTTTATCATGATCGTCAGCAACAAGCTTCAACATGTAAGCTGTATGGAAGTATTTCAAAGTATCTGAAACAGATAACAAAATTGCTATTTGCAATGCTTGTAAAGCACCAGTGATGCGAGGAGGGGTAAAATATATAGCTAAGTTTCTCACTCTGGGAGGATCCGAGCTGAGTGCTGCTAAGCTTTTCTCTGCTTCTGGAGGGGTGTGAGACCATTTTTAAATAACGTGGCTCCGTAAGGAGAGAATGCAATTTGAAATGAAACAAGACTGCCCGCGATCGCCGAGCTCGTGCTTTGGGACTCGAACGGATGTCCCAATGGTTTCGACTGACCCCCTAGCTAGGTTTCTCACCCTGGGAGGATGCTGGCTGTGTGCTGCTAACATTCTATTTGCTTCCGGAGGGGTGTGAGACTATTGTATCACGACTTGGCAAGTAGAGAATGCAATTGGAAATGAAACAAGACCGCCCGCGATTGCCGAGGTCATGCTTTGGGACTCAAACGGGGGTCCTAATGGTTTTGATCGACCCCTAGCTAAGTTTCTGACCATGGGAGGATGCTAACTGTGTGCTGCTAAGCTTTTATCTGCTTCTGGAGGGAGCGTGAGAAATTTTAAATAACGCGGCTCCGGAAGCAGAGACAGCAATGGAAAATAAGACAACCCGCGATCGCCTTGTTCCTACTTTGGGATTCAAACAGAGGCTAATTTTTGTGTTTGTATACTTACACAATGACACTGGACAGCAAAAAAACGTTTTCTGTAACTTTATTGTGTCTCTGCTCATTCAAAATAAATATTGCGCTATGCACACTATATCGCACACTATATATCGGTATCAGCATCGGCAGTCGGCCAAAATGAGTTTGAAAATATCATCACTTCGGATATCGGCAAAAATCCAATATCGTGCATCCCCAGCAATATTGTTACAGTGACTAGTATTAGTGAATAAACCAGCATGGCTTCTGCTGCTAATTTTTCTACCCAGTGAGACCCTCAGTCTCCACAGACACACAGACACACAGAGGAAGAGGGAGGGAGGGTGGGTGTGGAAGAAGAAAATGGTAAAGAAAAAGACAGAGAGGAAGCATCCTTCCACTGCAACATGGCTGCCACTATCTGTGCAGAACTACACAGCACAGTAAATATGGCAGGAAATACTGAATTCACTTCGGATGGAAGTACCAGTGAGCTGCTGTTGTCTAGCAGATTATCCAGAGAGTCCAGCTGGCACTGCTCCTCTGATTTATCCTGGAAGAGACGACCAAGCAGAGCTGATCATGTGGGGGAGGATTTCTGAAGCTAGAGAGGGCGCACAGCCCTGACAAAACTTCTTGCAGGCTCACAGTGTTGTACAAAGACTCATGTCTGAAAAATGTGAAATATCTCTGATGCAGACAATGCAAGCAGGAGTTTGGTCTCTGGTCCTTTTTCTTACTCTTACTCCCTGCTGTCTGGACCCCAACCTCCCTCCCACAGAATGAAAGCTCTCACCTTACATTCTCCTTCTCCCTCTGTCCCACCTGCAACACAAGTAATACATTCAATTCAAACACAGGCCAGTTTCAGGTAGCAACAATAGCTGTCTAAGATATCATAGCAAGCTAATATGTAAGTGAGTCCACTGTTACTGAATAAGAGTGTACTAAATGTAATATCATCAAAAAGTGTGTGTGTGTGTGTGTGTGTGTGTGTTTGTTAGAGCTCCTTCACCTTGGCAGGGGTATGTGGAGTTGGTGAGAGTGACCCCTGGGGGGGCTCTGTATCCATGGTGACAGGAGCAGCTGTATCCTCCCACCGTGTTGCTGCAGGTTGCGTTGGGGCCGCACACAGAGGTGTCTGTGCACTCATCTATATCTGTGGAAAAGAACACAGCTGTGTGGCACAGTCGTATTTACGCCCCTCCCTCCTCCCACGCTGCACCTATGTGGAAATGCATGAGTATTTTGTTTGTGCTTCACTGACTTTACTTTACTCAGAGTCTTGAAAACTTTGCTGCACTGCTTTTGAACACTGTCATGAGACGCCCCAGATCTAGGCTTGAAACAGTGCTACATATTCTAGACTACATGGAAAATGACAAACCTGATTGGACCGAATAACTTGCTCCCATCATGAATCTTATTGTATCTTATCAGTTGTGACATTTTAAAAGTAGAATTACTGCAAGCCATTAGGTACCAATGTGGTAGAGGAATCGTAAATGTAGGTTCAATTTTCTAATTCTTCAAGGTGGACACAGAGGATTGGAATATTACTACAAATATTACTCCTTTCTAGGAAGTTGATGTACAAAATACAACATACAAAAGCCAAATCTAGATTTGCGAGAAAAAAATGTTTGTGTGTGTGTGTGTGCGCGCGCGCGTCAGGGTTTTCGCTAGTATTTTTTCTTGCTGGTCTGGTGTCCTGAAAGAATTTATTTTACTGGACAAATTTGAAACTTACCGGTCACGTTTCAATAACAACCTATGTTACAAACGCAAATATAATGTACACCTAGGTTGATGAAAAAATGACAACAACCTCAAATCAGTTTACATTTAGTTATTTAGCAGACGCTTTTATCCAAAGCGACTTACATAGGTTACAGTTCTTTACAATGTCATCCATTTATACAGCTGGATATTTACTGAGGCAACTGTGGGTTAAGTACCTTGCCCAAAGGTACAGCAGCAGTGTCCCAGCGGGGATCAAACCGGCAACCTTTCGGTTACGAGTCCTGCTCCTTAACCACTATGCTATACTGCCGAATTGACTACTTAATGAACAGTAACGATTAAGCAAAACGAACAGTAACAATTGAGCAAAACCTCAACTTTAGCCGCTAAAATGTAGGCTATTACAAAACATCTGTAACCTGTAACATCTGTAGCCTGTTTAAAAAAAGGCTAGGTCTACATGACATCAAATTCAATTCAATTCAATTCATTTTTATTTGTATAGCGCTTTTTACAACACAAGTTGTCACAAAGCAGCTTTACATTGTTCCCAGGCCTGAGACCCCCTATAGGCTACCAGGTAACATTTTATTTGCATTTACATTTGCATGTGCGCACGCACGTGTATGTGTGTGTGCACGTGTGTGTGTGTGTGTGTATTTGTCCTTTACCTTGGCAGGGGTGGTTGGAGCTGGTGAGAGTGACCCCCAGGGGGGCTCTGTATCCATGGTGACAGGAGCAGGTGTATGACCCCACAGTGTTGCTGCAGTTTGCGTTGGGGCCGCACACAGAGGTGTCTTTGCACTCGTCTCTATCTGTGGAGAAGAACACAGCTGACACCAGCCCTGTGTGACACAGTCTTATTTAAACCCCACAGCAATAAAGTACTTTGTCAGGATCGGAGATCAGGACACAAACGCGGACCACAGGGTAAACGGTTCCAGGCGTTTAATCAGAATCGGTAGGCGGTTCGTAGTACAGGGACAGGCAGGGTTCGAAAACACGGGGAAGCAGTCCGGGGGCAGAATCCAGAATCGGGAGTCGGGGCAGGCAGAGTCAGGAACCAGGCAGGCGAGTGGCGTCAAACAGATCCGAAGCGGCAGGCAGAAAAAGAAGTCAGGAATCAGGCAGGAACAGCGACAGCAAACAAATCACGGGAACTAATGCAGGGACGAGACAGGAAAAATCACTGAAACAAACTAACAACGAGACAGAGACACGCAGGGAAGATATAGGGCTGGGGTGACGAGGAGATGGGATGCAGGTGAGCAGGCAGGCAGGTGCAGGCAATGAGGGAATCAGGTGGGCGGGGACCAGGCAGGGAGCGGGGCAGAGAGGGAACACAAGGAAAACAAAAGCACAAGGACGGGGAAAAACAAAACACCGCAGTTTAAGGGGGCGGAGCCCTGACATACTTAAACTCTTAACTCCTGCAACATATTTGTACTACTGAACTATGCAAAATGTAGAGTGAATCAGATCTTTTTTGATTTAAAAATCATTTACAAAACTGTTTGGACCCTATTTCAACAGTGCAAACATAACATTACAACACAAGCTGTAGCACTCAGCTTGAAATAGTGTCTGTAGTCCATGTTATTAGTACCTTTCCAAAATTTAAAAATCCCTTTTGTTGAGACCAAGGATGGTATTTTAAATTCATTAGTTATAATTCATTATTTTAAAAAAACTGAATATAAAATATACAATCAAAACAACCAAGACATTCCATAGCATTTCGCTATCATGTGTACTGTAAATGGATTTAGATCAATTTAATTAAACCTTTACATTTATATTTTATATTTCATAGAATATTTCCGGTATGGTAGAAGCTTGTTTTGATGTAGACTCTTTTTTAGTGCGTTATAACTTTGTATTGCTGTGGAAGAGGAGTACCCATTCGATTTTTGTCTGAAATCTACATATCCATGAAATAAAAATCCTAAAAGATAGTATATTGCATGAAGACTAGTTAAACAATATGCACAGGTCTGACAGTGCAGCTCTTCCCAGTGCCGACTCTTGGCATGGGTGAATTACGTGGCTGCATAGGGCCTCTGTGGCCACCAGAGGGAGCTTTGATGACAAAGGGACCCTTTCTGAGGTACCTGTATGCACTATTGGTAAAAAGGGTTCTAACTTGAACCATATTGGGTTCTTTGGCTTGTCATTGTCAAGAACACTTTATGGATCTAGGTAGAGCCTTTTACCCAAGAAGAACTTCTTCTAAGAGTGTGCTCTTACTTTCTGTTAGTCACAAGTCACTTAGTATCAGATGTTTAACTGTCACTTATGTATATCTAACATCTGCTATATGCAAATGTACTCACATCTTGTATGTTTATGTTTATGTTTAAGAGCACCTGCTAAATGACAAAAATGTAAATGTAATGTAAAAATTCCCTGTGGTTAGTTATGGGCTAAATGTAACTGTAGCATCCCCCAGCACAATATCATATTATGTTATTCATCGCATATATGTATCGCTGTTCATGAATTATGTTACATGAATGACAGAATAAAAAAATTTCTCACCTGAGCAGACAACCCCAGCATCTTGAGAGTGAGGACACCTCTTATCTACAGTCCTATTCTGTGAGCATTCCTCAATAGAGCCCTCACTGCCTGAACACTGAATGTCCCAGATTTCCCCGGTCCCCGGTCCAAAGTAACCATTGCCTTTAGCTTCTTTAGCACTCCCACAGTCCACCTCTCTACAGACCACTCTGGCATCATTCATATCCCAGCCATCATCACACACCGTGCCCCAGTTATTATCGTGGAAGACCTCCACTCTCCCAGAGCAGGAATCAGTCCCATTGACCAGTCTGACCTTGAAAACACCTAATGATGACAGAGACAAAGAGACTGATAAGGAAGTGCACACAGCTTAATCTAAAAGCAAATATTTATTGTGGCAAAAATGCATTTATTCATAAGCTGATGTATGTATTCAGCATTGGGGTAACCTGCTACATCAGAAAAAACATTAGTACAACATTATTCCATTTCATTACATAAATCTGTAATATTATGCATGTATTTTCTTCTATGCACATTAGGCTCCTTTAGCATCCCTTAAACTCAAACAGGAGCACTGAAGCATGAAGCACAAAAACTGCTGATGCACTCAAATCCAGCAGACAGACAGATAGACAGAGGGGACCTGCTCAGCTGTGTGTTCAGATTGAGGGGCAACCACTGGCTTACCACTGGGTTACAAAGGATGGCAAATCCAGCAGTGAAAACCATGAGAAGCTCAATAACGCTAATGAAAACATAAACCGTGTAACGTAACATGCGTGCTACACAGCATAAACTAAGTCACACTGGGGTGCAGTTGGAAATATTTTAGAAATTATGTATGAAAGGGTTAAAATAAATTATCAGTTTTTTGTATGCTTTGTCCCAACCATTGCTTTTTTTGTGAGGGGCATTGGCCAGCTTCTCGACAGCATGTGTCCCCATATATCCTACCTAACCCCTCTGGTTAGGCTCCTCCTCTACATTTTGGGCCCTTAAATACAGTTTTGGAGCTTGAGCTGATGTGCTACATAGTTTTGAGTAGTGGTGCCCCTGCATTGCTGTATGTTTCTTGTAGCTCTATGCATATGTGCAGCTGAGACCAACTGAGAATCATATTACATGAGAGTAAGCCAAAAATACTCTTAGAAGTGGACTGCTTATGTATATCAATCACTGTCTGATAGGTCTATGTACTACGTTATATGAATGACAGAATAAGGGGAGTTTCTCACCTGAGCAGACAACCCCAGCATCTCTAGAGTGAGGACACGGAGAAGCTCCAAACGAGGGGTTTGAGCAATCCTTGAGAGAGTCCTCATGGCCTGAACATTGAATTTGACCCATCCAGACTGTCCCGGTCCCCGGTCCAAAGTGGGCATTGCCTGGAGCAGACTTAGCACTCCCACAGTCCACCTCTCTACAGACCACTCTGGCATCATTCATATCCCAGCCATCATCACACACCGTGCCCCATTTTTTATTGTGTAAGACCTCCACTCTTCCAGAGCAGGAATCTTTCCCATCGACCAGTCTGACCTGGAAATCACCTAATGATGACAGAGACAAAGAGACTGATAAGGACTGAGACCTTCCTCCCATACTTTCCTTCCTTTTTAGTCTCGCCACCACCTTTGAATCTCCTCTTACTGTTGTTATGGGTGGATGTTGGGTGTATGGTTATAGGTTTTTTTTTTCTGGGTTATTGAAACAATGACAGAGAATGGCTAGAATTCAACAAGTTTAATATTTCATATAATTGTTAGTTACAAAGGTGTGGGCAGCATGTCTAGTTATAAATTCATATTCATATTTAGTCATTATGCCTGTGTGTTGAAGAGTGTGCAGTTCCACAACTGACATGCTCACCGATCTGCTCTGCCCCCTTCCACAGCACCAGAGCACCCCCTGCAGGAGAGAGACAGTAGTTTGGTTGGAGTAAGTTTCTGAGCATTAACCCCTTGCTTTCCCCTACAGTGAGTGGGATTCTCATGCTTTAAATACGGAGTGGGGCTACCTGGGAGGCTGAACCCAGGCTGGGACACAGCTGTTGTACCCCCACTGACCCCTTAAAAGCCAATTTCCATAAACAGATTAGGCAGAGATGTCAGCTTTCTAGTGACAGCTATCTATACATTGGCTAACACATTAGAATGCACTTTCATTGAGACTCTTCTTGTCCAGTCTAACTTGATGATTTTGATTTTGCTGTCAGTCTAATTAATTGGCTTTTCTTTCTTTCTAGCATGGATAGCCAGATTACAGACATGCTCTCTCATGTGCTAGAATATTTTATTTTTTTGTGGTGAGAAAAATAAAAACAATTCTAGTTTATGTTTTGTCGCCATTGTTATGTTGGTTAAATTAAATACCCCCTACCAAATTATATTAAAAATGTAATGGTGTGGTTGTAATGGTTTTTAAATGTATTGGTTTGGCTGTAATGGTTTAACACACCCATTAGCTTTACCTGCTAGTTTGTACCTTGCCTGGCTAACCTTTGGAACTTTGTCATGCAGCGCTTCTAATATTGTTGACTCTGTATGGTTTTTCACTCGTGTGATGTATTGTACGTCACTTGTGAGTTGCTTTGGATAAAAGTGTCTGCCAAATGAATAAATGTAAATGTAAAAGTAAATACCATCACATCTCACCTGTTCCACAGATTGCATCAGTAACAGACCATGTCAATTCTCCTCATTTTCAGTTTGTGAATAACCACAGGGAATCAGCACATTATTTACAAATAATGGTCAATATCGACATATTTATTGAAAAAAAATTCAGTGACTTAAAAGAGCAACTCTCTCTCTCTCTCTTAGATTCAGCTGATTTGTTTTATCTAAGACTGACATCTCTACACACTTCCCTGTAGCTCTATAGCAGGGGTGTCAAACTCATTTTCACTGAGGGCCACATCACTAAATTTCTAGGTCATTGAGGGCCAAATAATCGTTGACCATCCATTCAAAAAGGGCAACCATGAAATCTGCATGGCAGTACGATTCATTTTTTCAAGACAGTTTGAACACTGTTTCATTGGGAATCAGTAAAACAACTACTAGGCTAATTTCCCATTTATTTTATTTGATTCCATCTCAATACATTTCCAACTTTTTTGTTTCATATCTTTTAACATAGAAATATTAGAGATTGGCGGTGATTGAGCCCTTTGGCTCGAATGAAGTTGACAGTTCTGGTGACAACAGCCATGACATTGTCCATTTTCAGTGTCTCTCTGTGGAGTATACAATGAAAATTCCAAAACTCACCCTCTCCACACTGCTGCACTTCCTCTCGAAGTCTGGCCACAACTCCAGCTTTCACACCGATCATTGATGGTGCGCCATCAGTCGCAAGACTTACGTATGGCGTCAGATTTATGTCAAAAGTCGCGAGCGCAGGAAACATTCTCGCACGGGCCCAGTCCACTCCCAATTTATCCAATGATGCAGCGAGACTACTGAAGATGTCGCTAGCCGTAGTAGCGTCAGTCATGGGTACCAGTTCTACGAAATCCTCTGTGATGTTACAAGTAGAGTCAACACCTCTAATAAAAATCGCCAGCTGTGCCACATCCGTTATATCTGTACTTTCGTCAACAGCGACGGAAAAAGCAACAAATCCCTGAACTTTTTGAATGAGCTTTTGTGTCAGCTGTCCTCAATCCGTGCTGCCGCAGTGTTTCTGGGGAGGCTAATGTTGACGAAAGCCTGTCGTTTGTCTGGACACACGAGTTCAGCTGCTTTGACCAGTTTTTTACAAACTCTTCCTCAGAATATGGCTTTGATGCCTGCGCGATGTCATTGGCTATCAGATAGCTAGCCTTTACAGCAGCCTCACTTGTTTCATGGCCGCCTGTGAATACTGATTGCTGCTTCTGTAATGTAGCCACCAACTCCTTCACTATCTCCTCCCGCAGCTGGCCGGTGTAGCGATCATACTTCTCAGCGTGAGTAGTCTGGTAATGCCATCTAATATTATACTCCTTTGGAACAGCTACTTGCTGTGAGAAAATTAAACAGATACACTTACTGTTAACCTCCCAAAAGAGGTGGGCGTTTGTCCATTTTTCCTGAAAGGCCCGACACTCTTTATCAACTTTTGTTGATGTTTGACACCCCTGCTCTATAGAGTACCGAGGTAGGTACGTCATCACTGGCTCTTCGCTGGTGTCGGAAGTAAATTCCCTATGGGAAATTACAATGGGCTTCGCACACTATCCATCTTTTCTCATGTTCGGATTCGTTTCAGGAGCTGGGAATTTCCTGAATTAACCTGTTCGGTGTGAGGATATACTTGGACTTATCAAATGTTTCGATATTTTCCGAAAATGTTAAGATTTAAGACTTGTAGTTCAAGTTGTAGTCCACTTTTCGAATGACATATCCAATAGAGCGATGCGGGGTGAACGTCCTGACAAATCAGATACCACCATCTCATCCGGGTATTCCGGGATGTTCAGTTTAGAAAACCGTTGGCAGCTAGGTTTGCTAGTGGACGACGACGACGGTTGGTAGTTAACGAGCTAACAGACAATCGTAATCATTATAAAATGGTTCAGTGCTTTGCCCTGGACTGCAGCCATGAAATAAACAACATAAGTCGCAAGTTGGGATCACAATATATAATCCGGAAATGGTTCGATGGTAAGCCATAAATCACTAGAAGTACTTTAAAAGTGCGTTTTTTTTAAAGTCTATGATAAAATGAATGGGGAATTTTACTTCCGACACCAGTGTGACGTAGTCACCTCGGTACACTTTGGCTAACTGGATGAACACAGGCAATGAAAAACAATCACAACTGCATATGACATTTGTCTACACCACCTCAGAAAATCAGAAGAACTCGCAGTCCAATTTGTAGCATACACGGCTGACGCAGTAAGTATATACTCCAGCAGTCCTGAACCGTGGGCATTTACTGAAAGACAATTCATTTTCCTATCTGAGTCAAAACCAAAAGAGAGCGCTGCCTTGCCACACTGCCTTTGGCTGAGAAAGTCGCCCTGAAGTTCTGGGACCAAAAATCCCCAATTAAACGGAAAATGACAGTCCTGAGTGTCAAGACGACTTTGCCCGTTCAGATAAACGAAATTTCGAAATTCGAAAACGAATTTCGAAACGAAGTTTCTTTTAAACTTTAAAGTTTATGTAAATTTTGAAATCAGAATATTAGTCCATCAAGCTAGCAGCACCGGTTCCTACCTAATTAGCTATATTAGCGATTATGTTGACTCCGACGAGCCGTTACTCACAACCCGAAAATATGGAGCAGCGCATCATCACAACAGCGGCTGCGAGATCTGAATGAAATCCCTCAGACGAAGCTGGCGTTCAGTTTATGCAGTTTTTGAACGTCATACAGTTAATAACTGCTTTTTAACGGTAAATATTGTAGCAATATGTACAGCTAATGTAGCTCACCTCACCGCCCTCCTCGGCTCGCGTCTCTCCCAGCAACCGAACCGTAACGGTCACACAGTTTTGAATTTGTAACTTCAGTTAAATCCGCGCAGTTTATTGGGATAATTATATGGAATTCTTATGGAAACGGCAATAAATTCCTGGTGACCGAAATGATGTTACCATTTAGCTAAATATTAGTTGCATAAAGCTTACTAGCTGAAGTATAGGTAATAATAATGATAAAGTCCGTTAAGCTAACGGGACCGGTTCTTACCTAATTAGCTATATTACAGGTTATACTGACTCGGAGCCGCGCATCATCACAGCCACTTGAAATCTCCCCAACGAAGCTGTCCTCAGTCTCCCAAAATAAACACATCAACCTGCGTCCTCCCTGACGCTGCTGCTGAGGAGACTTCATGTTCTTCTTTTAAGTAACTACTGCCACCGCATTTTGTTGGATAATTGCATTGTATTCAGTTCCATATGAAGTAATTACTGGTAGCGTTTACAGAAATAATGTGAGTTACTATTAGGGCACATATTAGTTTCATAACACTTACCTGTTCAATTATAGGTAAACAGACTACTTGGTAACAATGCAAATCAAAATGACCCTCTAATTTCACAGTATTCACTTCAGGAAAATGGCTAACAATTGTTACCAGATGGTGTCTCAGTAGAAATATTACTGACTGCTATAGCATTACCCAGTAATTACTCATCATTTTCATCTGAGTGTCTTTAATATTTAGCAGTGAGTTAAAATAACTGAATCTACTGTTGTTTCCCCTCATAAAGTTCTCCTGTTATTTCTGTGCACTGTTATGCAAGCTGTACATTAACAGTAGTGAATTTGCTACTCATGTCCATTTCCTTGTGATGAACTTCACTTTGGCCACTTTTGCCAGAAGCACTTCTGACTCATCTCTGTTGCCATGGTAATTATCTTTAATCTTGCAGAGAGGGAGGGTTGTGAAATGAAAGCTGAGAACAGGCGGGATGTGTGTGCATATGCTCTCAGGCAGGGTGATATTTAGTTAGACCTTGGCTTGAGCTCTGGGGGAGGAGAGGCATATAGATTATGAGCTGGATAGAGGCAAAAAATTTCCATTTTTCAAAATGTTTTCACACCACGTGCACATTCACATGCTTGCGCCCACATGTGCATAAGCTTCTCTGTGTCATGGGAGCTGACAAACTCCAGCAGTCAGAAAGAAGCCATGCTTCTGTCATTTTTACGATTCTCTATAAAACACCAACATTATCAGAATTAGGGATGGGAGGTCTTCACAATGTCTTGGATAACCTGAAAAAGCTCATTTATTTACAGGTGTCTGGGGAAGTTCATCGTTTATCTCTGCATATTGCGGACACTGCAATACAAAGCAACTCTCTCAGAGGACACCTTTTAAATGACAGGCGAAAAAATCTTTCTGTTCTGAAGTTTTATCCATATTGTTAAGATGGGGCACAACACATCACACATACACACACACACACACACATACACACACACACACACACACACACACTCACATCACACACACACTTTTTGCTTTTGTTTCTTTACTTTGGCACATGCTGCTGGCTCCAGCATGCAGTTAGAGGCAGCCTCCCTTCCCGGTATGCTCATAAAGGTGAACTGCTGACCGGAAGAGGAGGAGGAGATCCAAACCTAAGATGCCGAACTGGAGAGGTTTTAAAGACCATTGTTTTGGTGCAGGAGCAGGAGCACGGAAAGGGCTTGTTTGGTGGCCGTTAGCCAGCATTTGTCTGGGCTGATGATGACTCTGGGTTGTTTGGATATTGCTGCTTGCTTTAGCTGGGGCGCCTTATTACGCTGCTGTGTGGCTGGGAGTGAACTGCATTCTGGGGTCACCGGCCCTCATGGGTTCCGTGATGTCGAGAGCTGGCCTGTTGCCTCTGAGCCATCATTTCAAATAAAAAACAAAACTTAACTGAACAAGCCACCTCCGTGGCTTCAGTGGCTGTGGAGCCCAGGAGACAGCTGGCCCGCAAGAGAGTCGGGTGAGTCAGTAATCTCACCCTGGCTGCCTCGGATTGGGGGGGCCTGCCTCGTCCCATGCTTGGATTTGTTTTTTTTTCTTTTCTTTTTTTCACTCACGCAGCGCACAGTTAGCCTCTACTACCTATTACCTTTTGCAGCCATTTTCAGCATTTATTCTCAAATAATTTAATAGTACCAAAATGCCAAATTACACAGATGTGCAAATAATGTGATCTACTTATCGGTACAAATATAAGTATAAATATGAATATCTGCACACGTTTCAGTTATGAATGTATGGACAAATGAAAAAAGTGCAAGTTACTCACATAAAACAGTGGAGAAGAAGACAGTTTGCATGTTGGACAGTTCCTGCGTGTCAGTCACACAGGGACCTCTCACTCTTCTTCAGTAGGAGAGTGCTGCAGGGTGACAGGAACAGACTTGCTCATACAGTATGTTATTGTTTCAGTGCGTTATAAATACATGAGCGCTCTGTGACGCTGGATGTGCAGGGCTCCACCTTACTCTTCTGTCTGTGAAGGACAGAGAAAGGCTAATGAGAGTTCTTTGCAAAACTACGCTTGTGTGCCTCCCACTTGTCATGTAACACTTATTGTGTTTCAGGAACACAGGACTGAAGTATTGCAACATTTCCTTTTAGTATTTCCTTTTGGTAATAGCCTTGCACATTATATATTTATTGTAAACTAAAATTAATTTGCTCCTGGATTTAATCAACATTTGGCCAGAAATCTAACTTACAACTCAACACAAGTGTTACTTTCTCATTACAAATAGAATATTTTAAATTCATTTTCATGCTTGTTGATCTCAGCAAACCGTAATTGTCTTTAACTTCAGTTAAAGTTTAAGGGCAAAATTGGTTAAAGGCAGGCATGAATCATTTTGTGATTAATGCAGAAATGGAACTTCCACATTCTTTTTGAACTATACTAATTTCAAATTAATTTTGAAAAATGTTAACTTTTTAATGAACACAATAAAAAACACATGTACAGTATGGTGACTTGAATTACAGATTCATTATATTACAGTAACACTTTTTAGCTGCCAAATCATTTCACACCAACTTGGAATTGAAGAAGGGCGATTTAGAATAATTTCATGATTTTTGATTTGATTTTTTAATTTAATGTTCTTCATTTTTCAAAATTTTCCAAGAGCGCCAAAGTGATCACACATGGTAGCGCCAAAGTGATCACACATGATCCTGCTGATCACGGCCAGGTCCATGGCTGTTCTTTGGAAGATCCTCACGGTCCCGGCCTCCCACAGGACCTGCTTCATGGTGTTAGTGACCCTCTGCTGGAGCTGGAGATTCCTCCAGGAGGGCCATTAGGGGCACTCTCAGCAATGAGGGAGGATCCCAGAAACAGCCTGTGTAGGGAGATGGAGGAGAACAGAAGAACAGCGTTTGAGGAGAAAGCACTCCACAGCAAACACACAGTGTGCTCCTTTTTCTATTCTGTAATGATGAAAGTCTTCCTTCATGATGGCAAACACACAATGTGCACAAGTGCCTGCAGTACATATTGTACAAGGTGCATGTAGTGCTTCTAATATCGACTACAACCTGCATTTTCATGCTACCAGCCATCACCCTCCTACAGAAACCACAGCTGTAATGCAGCGGGGTCCAAAGCTGCAAACCCAGCACAGCTGCCATTTTGCAGAATGTGCCAATGAAATTACCAAAACTCCCCGCACCATGTGCAGTTATGCTACACACCGTGCTTTTTCTCTGGTAGAATTGGGCCCTCAGAGTTATAGCTGTAATTATTATTATGATTATTACTAGTTATTGTCTGCATGATAAATCACAAGCAGAAAGGTTTGCTTATGATGTACTATGTTTGTACGTTTCTTTTGGGGCTGTTGTCAGACTTGTTGCTCCTCTCTGGGTGTAAGTGATAGGAAAGCAGTGCAGTGTGCTGGTAGGAGTGTGGTATGGTTACACCCAAAATTTAGCTTCTTCTTTTTGTACCTCATTTTGAAGGAATTGAAGGAAGTAGCCCGTTTCCCTTTTGCAAGCAAAAAGACAGCAAATGCCTGTACAACGGTTTTGCTGAGATGCTTGTATATAACACTTGATTATAGATAACAAACTGAAACATACTTTTGCCACCCACACTTAGGAAAGATGATCAAAAACAAGCCTGTGCCTCAGAACTAGTAAATGTGAACAAATGTCATACAGTATCTCAGTTAAATGAAACTCTAAAATTAAAGTTAGCCAGATAAACATTGGGCCGCTGAGTCTGGGGTGTTATCCTCTTCCTTCAAAGTTGTTTTTATTTTCTTTGAATCTGGTTAGATATAAAAACCTCATGCAGAATGCAGAGAATTTAGGGAAGAGGGACTGAAAGGAGGAAGAAAGGAGAAGATGGGCCTGTGTCTTCACTTCCACATTACAGTGCACTGTTTTACCCTCGTGTGTTTGATTGGTCAGGTCATCCTGGATTAGATGAAGCCAGAATCTGACTGTTCTGTTTGTCTATTGGGAGTAGGAAGGGCAAGAGACCTTAGTCCACCCTGAGACCATTATTGATAGTAGTGTTGGACCGATCTGTGTTTTGTGAGGCTGATCCCGATTGCCGATTTTCTGTGAGCAGAATCGGCCGATCTTGATCCCGATCCCGATCCCCCCGGGGGAGGGGAGGAGGTTGTGAAAAGAACCAAAGGGCGGTATAATTAAAAAATATATATATTATTATTATTATTATTAACAAGCAATACAACGATTGTTGCAACCAATTCACACGATGAAAAAGGCAGTAGCTACAGTTTAACAGTTCTTTTATCTTATTAAGGTGCTAGTATGACCAAACGCAATAGCTATTGACACAAAAATAGCCTAAATGTACAGCATATTTGTAACTGGTTAAAATGACTAACATCTTGAATTAAACGAGTAAAATAAGAGTAATTAAAGAGTAAAGTAAGAGTAATTAAAGAGTAAAGTAAGAGTAATTAAAGAGTAAAGTAAGACGACGATTTGTTGCAACAAACCTCCATCAAGGAACAGGCAGTAGCTGCAGTCTAACAGTTATCCAATGAAGATGAGTGTGCTATTGCTGCTGTACTTTTGGTATCTCTCCAGTGTCTCCTGCGCTGGTGGTTGGCTTAATGTCAGTGTAGCTTTATCACTCTTCACTAGCTCCGCTACCTTCTGATAATACCTGTACTCGGTCGGGTGATGTAGCTACTCTTAAGTTTCGTATCAAGTTAGTTGTTTTGAAATTTTTTGTCTTGCTTCCCCCACGAGATACGTTAGTTTTACAAACATTGCAAATGGCATTACTTAGATCTGTATCAGATATTTAAAAAAACTACCAGATGGACAACATTTTTTTACCATTCCAACCCTTGTGGCGAAATTTGGCTCACATATTTTGCGTCATAGATTGGGTCTCAATATCGGCCAAATGAACGGAAGGTCGGCCGATCGCCGATCACGTTTAGAACGGAAATTGGCCGATTCCGATCTACAGCCGATTGATCGTTCCATCCCTAATTGATAGTGTTTCTGGGAACAAGCAATATGTTTAAAGGCTTTTGAGGTCAATTATTTCAGTTCTGATATTGTGTCACTTTTTCATGGAATAATGTCTGACCCCATATTCAGTCCCATGAAGAAAAATGCACCGAATAATAGCAGGAAATCTCTTTATCCTGTGTTTGTTGTGCTCTCCCTCTCTCTCTCTGTCTCTCTCTCTCTCAGATAAACTTTATTGGCTTGACCACACATACGGGCAGCACTGCAACAATAAATAAATATCATTCATTAACAGGCTACTGAGGGATACTTCCTGACCCCGGTCCTTTGGGTCGTGACACTCGGACTCTTGTCTTGCTGCTGGTGTTGTGTTGTGTTTCTTTCACCCAGAAGAATCTTTCATTTTTGTCCTTCATCTCCTTTTTTAAAATGTGGGGAAGGACAACTCAAGCTTTTTTAAAATTTATTGCCATGTAGGTGAAAGAAATGCACCCCTGTTTCCTAATCAGCTGATCTGTCTGTGCTCTGTATCTCTGACAGTGAAGAGATACTATGTCAATGTGTAGTTCTGTCTGTGGGTCCAGTTTTTAGTTTGCTTGGTTAATTTTCCTAGTGGTATAATGTTCCAGATAGATGTTTTTGGCTTGTGTGATAGTTTGGTTGATTCTGTCTTTTAGAGGCAGATCTGGTCTGAGCTTGGTGTAGTCTAATAGCTGTGACTAGGTTAGTGAGCTCTAAAAAATGTTTACTGAGAGGACTCCTTTCAGAGTTTAGCTCCTGGGCTTGTAGTGCTTGCAACTGCAGCATGTCCTGCAGAATTGATCATAGATGCTTCTACAAATTTTGTGCTCATTTTAGGATATTAAATGCCAATGGAAATCGACTTAATACAATTTCAGTCCAGTGGCTGGTAGGGACACAAGCTGTTTTAGTTATTAAAGTTTGAATTGAATGTTAGCTGAAATGCATATTGGCTTTTTCTCCACCTTTCCATCTGTGATCACTCATATAACTGGTCCAGATACGCTTCATTACGGCAGACTGACCATCATTTCACGAGCTGCAGGTAAGACCCAGCTACTGGTTAATTTCTCCCTCTCCTCAGTCATCTACAGCCGCCCCTCTCCCAACAACATCCCTCCCTCTGTTAGAGGGATCTCCCCACACCGAGGAGAAAAAGTCTGTCCATTCATTAAAGTGACTAAATGACAGACTTCTTTTTGTGAGTCCTGGTCATATTAACCCCTGTTAGTTTTAGCTGATACGACAGATATAGAGGAAACACACTGCTGTGTCACTTATCAGGAAGCCTGACTTAACCGGAAAAAAGTCTAATTCTACTTTCTCTCGAAGTCTGGTCAACACACTGCTGTCGTCTTAGGCTTTTCCTCTTTTTATCCCCTGTGGCTTATTCTCAGCAAAACCCCTCAACATTCAGAAGTATTTCTGACATAGAAATGTTCTTAAAATACAGACACGTGACTTTATTAGTACAGTAAGCAGAGTGGGAAACCCTGTCAGAGGAAGCATGAAGTTTCCAATAAGGCACTGCAATCCCTGCCTCAGCAACCTCTGCTCTGGCTTTGCTCACTGTATGTATTTGTGACTGGCAAATACTCATCTGACTGTTTCATTGGATCACATGAACTGGGGAATGTACTTTCAAGGGTCCAATCAGAACTGTGGTGTGGGCCATGTGACATTCTCTAAAGGCAATAATTGGCTGCTGGACACACTTCAGCTGGTGGAGGAAACCACTATGCAGAAATCATACCTTCAGAAAGAGGGGCGGAGCTTAATGTACAGTCTAAGAGGGGAGTGCAATGATCTTTTACTTGCTGGTGATGAAAAACCTGACAGGTCACACCTCGACTGCAGATCTTCAGAGCCTGCAGAATCATCACTACTTTCACTGGTGTATACAGCGTAATGAAGAATTCACCTTTACACACTTCTGTTTTACTTTACATTATCATTTAGCAGACATTCTTATCCAGAGCAACTTATATAGGTAATGTCTTATGCCCACATTGATAATTTTTTACATGCTGTCCGTTTGTACCCCTGGATACTTACAGAGGCAATTCTGGGTAAAAGTACCTTACCCAAGGGTACACAATACTTTGCCAGCAGGGAATCGAACCAGCAACCTCTCGGTCCTTACACTATGCAGCACTGTTTTGGAATCGCCAGTTGTGCATGAGGTCTGGCTCACCACAATGACCTCTACACTCATGCAAGAGAGCTGAGGCAAGTTAAATAATATCCTCCAATAAGCCAACAGAGAACCACAGTGAAGAGGCTGATGCTTATTAATGTAATGTTCAGTACCTTCTGACATCTTCTTTGCCTTAGCACAGAAGGGAACACCAAGCAGGATTCTCTGAGGTTTGCTCAGGTCTCTGGCACACAAGTGTTTGAGCTGCATTTCCTGCCTGGTGAGAAGCTGCTGCTTCCTGCTTCCTGCAGTTCTGTGTGAGAATATTTCACCATAAATAAACAACTAAAAGCCCAGCTGCTGTATGCACACACTTCAGACATCAAGCAGCAAAAACTAAAATATTTTACACTGTCTCAGTGTGAATGCTGACAACATGATTCAACCAATTTTGCCACATCAAACAAGCTCATAACCTATGTGTAAACTGAAACCTCTGTGCCCCCCCCCCCCCCCCCAAAAAAAAAAACAAACAAACCAAAAAAACTAAGTTTAGTTCCACTGTGAGGTGCATAATTAGTCACCAATGTGATTCTTGTTGCTGTTAACCCCCATGAGGTTCTGCTTTGCCTCTAGCCTCCCAAGGTTAGAATGTCCACCTCTGCAGTACAGCACAGTGTGCTGAGAGAAAGACCGTTTAGAAAGTGAGTCTAATGTGCCTCAGTCTGAGAGCCTGAGTGATTCCTGATGCCGCTGCTGTTCCTTTTACATATACAATCATACATGTTGTAGCAGTGATGAGCCGTGCTTATCTGTCAGGGTTTGTGGGGAAAGGACCCAGGCGCAAACAGTACAGGCAGAATGAATGACAACTCCAAAATCACAAGCAAAATGATGAGGGGATGAGACACAGGTGTGTGGAACAGGCCTCAGGTGACGGGTGGGGCAGAGTAACATGCGGGACAAGGAAACACAAGTAAACAAAACCAAAAGACACAGCTGCACAGACAGACAGAGAGAAACCAAGTGACTCAGGCCGAAGTGCTGACGTCATCACCGAAAGGTTGCCAGTTCAGTTCCAGCTCTCCTTTGGGGCACTGCTGTTATACTGCTGTTATCACTTCCTGCTTCTTTATCCCTTCCCGCAGACCTCTCTGTGTGTCTAGAGTTAGTCACACTTTCACCCTCCCACTTAAAAAAGAACAAAACTGAGGTGTCTGGGGGGTCACTGTACACAACCCTGACACATTCTTGCATCATATGTCTTCTGTGGTTACTTTCAGCCATTACTTTCTGAAGCATATTCCAGCCACCTCCTTGTTAAGATTTTGGTGAAAGCCCAAAGCCACAGCTCTTGCTGATTACTGATATCCTTTCATTGCTTTCCTTCCTGCTTATACTTCTGCATTCTCACCTTTCGTTTTCCCTCCTCCCTGACATCACAGCGCCCTCCACTGGTTTCCTATTGCTGCAAAGCCTTTGATCTTGTTCACCTTGCTTACCTGTGTTATATGACCCTTACCTCATGTTTGGTCCCATCCTCCTGTTACAAAATCTGCTAAGACTTCAGAAAAAGCTTTGGTTATATACTTATATACTTCAAAAGGTTATTGATAACTGCATTACAAGTCATTAACAAGGACATTCTTTATATTTTGTCTACCATTAATAAAAGGTATCAAGAACTAGGTTACCAGACTCAGAAAGTTCTGCAAAAAAAGTCCTAATTTGCAATTCTGAGTGGGTGAGTGGGCAGAACAGCGCTGCATAGCCTTGTGTTGGTTAAAAGCAGGTACAAGCTGCACACGCTCAGACAGCCCAACTGAAAGAACACAGAAATGGAGGAACGCAGACACAGGAAATGCAGGGCGCGTGAAGGTATGAAATGTTTTTCTTTATAAGGAAAGACAGAGGGCTATCACTGCAGATCAAACATTACTGCAAAAAAAGAACAACAAAAAAAATACAGTGATTGGTTAGGTGGGAAATTTCTACGTGGCTTGTTCACCTTGGCATATCAGAAACAATGAACCCTGGGATATCAGAGCAGCATGCACCCTGCCAGCTCTCTGTGTGGAGGTGCTGAAGGAAGGTGAGTGAAAATTTGGAAGGTAGCTGTGGAGCTGGGGGGATGTGAGATTCATGGTGGGGGGAGGTAGGTCACTGTTCACATTAAACATTAATGTGATTTTTATTAATTTTAATTTTATTTCCTGTTATTTTCATGAACATTTAATTTATAAAAATGTTGTTTTGAAATTTAAGCCCCTGTCTGTTGAAAGTTGGCCCGAAAGACACCTGTCACAAAGCTAAAATTTATCAGAGGCACGATGACGGGTCAGACCTCATAAGAACTTTTGTTTTTACCTCCAGGCTTACTGAGAATATGGGAAAGTCAGGGATTAGAACCAACACCCACACGCAGCCCCTTCAGTCTGCATTAAAACAATAAAGCTTTGGAGACATTTACATTTTCACAGGTTTCTTAGACAGTAATTAGATTGGGAGAAATGTAAAAAATTACTAAATAACATTAAAACAGCTACGCCTTGGGGAAAAAAATACCAAAATATACCAAAAAAGTGACTGTAGTTTCTTGAAGACAGACAAGCATACAGAGACTCACTGAGACAGAGAGACAAAAACAGACTCACAGAGAGACAGACACACAGAAAAAGGCCACTGCTTCACTGACATTCCCTCTGAGCAATACAGTGTCAGCACAGCACTGCACTCAGTGAAGCAGTGACCCAGGGACTCCAGCAGGGGGCGCAGTGTGTATGTGAATGAGGGAGAGCAGAGACAGAGAGGAGGGAGGAAGCTGGGAGAGGGGGAAGAGAAGGAGGAGGGCGGGGCCATGTCTCTCCACACAGAGTTGCTGACACTCTGAGCTGCAGACTGATGTAAAGACTGAACTGAACAGAGGAGGAGAGAACAAACTGAGACAGAGAGAGAGAAAGAGAAGGAGAGATACTCTGTAAGGGAAAGGACTGGAAGCACTAGGAATAACTGGGAGTAACTGGGAGCCAGAGCTCAGCATGAGGAACCTCCTTATTGTCACCTTCTGTCTAACAGGTGAGTTCTGCCTGAAATCAACACCATTATTGAAAACTTACACTCAACACCTTTCACACATCAGTATTACTCAGTATCATTTTATTACAGTGACGAATGTTATTCTTTTCCCTATGTGATGGATAGTTTCTTGTGTGAGCTCTATCACAGTGACTGGATATGAGAAAAGGCTGGTGTTAAAAAGAATAGGAATGAAATGAACTACATTAAATAAACTTAGACCACTGGTAGAGAAAACTGATTTTTTAATTCTGTAAGGTCAGTTGTTCAAGTTCAAATTCAGTCATAATTCACTTAATTCAGCTTTATTATGATACAAGTGATTACAAAAAACAGACTCTGAAAGATCCCGCCAGAAAGCAAAGGAGACGAGAAGAAAATCTAAATCATTGAATCCCACATGTGTGATTTTTTAAAAGCCAATAATACTCATTACATTTGCATTTATTCGTTTGGCAGACACTTTCATCCAAAGCAACTTAAAAGTAAGGTAGAGTACAACACAAGCAAAAAACCGTGAGGAGTCAACAATATCAGAAGCGCTGCATGACCAGGTTTCAGTGGTTCGCCAGACAAGATACAAGTTAGCTGGTAGAGATGATGAGTACGTTAAACAACTGTATTTTGGAGTTTGAAGAGAGACTGAACCCAGAACATCTGCGTATACAGTTTTAAATTTGGTTTGGCGCCTATAATGTAAATTAAGGTCCTGCGATACTTCTCGATAAGCCCACCCCTGGAAACCTGTAGAACAGAAACCCGAAACCCCCTATGACAACAGCTTTTAACCTGAGCCGGGCCAAGTGAAGAGGGATATTTATTTATGCATGTATGTATGTATGTATTTATTTATTTATCTCACGCTTCTTAACCTTTGTTTATAATGAAATTAAATCAAACATTCTATTATTGATGGCCATTATCAACGGCAAACTCAATGTAGAAAGACACGGCTGGCAGTAGCATCGCCGCAGCGGAAACACTGGCTATTGTGTCCTCGCTATTGCGTACTGAGCAAAGCTAGGCAGATAGCGCACACATGAAAACCTCAGTAGACTGTCTTCTCGTGTTGACTGAGTTTACTGAATTTTCTCTTCGTAAAACTAAAAAATAACACAAACAAAATACAGTATTACAGTTTGCATACCCCTTCTCATTACAAACATGTTTTCTCTGTACATCTTTCCAAATATGAAAAGTGCTTCTATACAATAAACGAATCTAAACACCCGCCTGTATTACACAGTTTTTCTTTACACTTTTAACAGCATTCGTGCAGGTGAATATTCGTGGGTAGGTATGTATTAACGTAAGTTTTATGTAACAGTAAATAAGCTGAACGGATAAATAAGCTCAGCTGGCTAGCAACATTGATGCTACCTCAAGAAATTTCTCTGTATAACATGCAGCTTAACTTGCTTACCACGGGTTTCTTTATACAGTAAATAACGTTGCTGTAGAGCCAGTAGGTTTTCATACTGACAGACATATCTACTCCAAGGTTCCGGACGATCGAAAAATACCGGAAAGGAAAGGAAAAGAACAACTCCGCTGAGAAGCAACTTGTCTTTATGTGCAATGCCAGAATCGACCAGTAGATGGAAACCACTAACCACTAACTGGAAAGGTCAGAACACTGGCGGTGCATGCGAGCCGCAGCAGTTCAGCGACGCAGCCGTCACGCACACGCCACACGGCTGGTGTGGCTCCGGCCTCACTCCCGTTCCCATCTCGCCTTTTACAATGTTAAACCACGATTTTTGCGACATTTTGGATACCGAATCAACTTAAAGATTTATCCGTGTCCACTTGTTTGGTGGTGTAGATGAGCGGATATGCGCATTTGCAAATTTCGTTTGGCTCCTAAAACACATCAGATAATGATGTTTTACTTTCAGTGCTTTAAAGCGCAAACAAACTGAGACAGAGAGAGAGAGAAAGAGAAGGAGAGATACTCTGTAAGGGAAAGGACTGGGTTCTGCCTGAAATCAACACCATTATCGAAAACTTACACTCAACACCTTTCACACATCAGTATTACTCAGTATCATTTTATTACAGTGACGAATGTTATTCTTTTCCCTATGTGATGGATAGTTTCTTGTGTGAGCTCTATCACAGTGACTGGATATGAGAAAAGGCTGGTGTTAAAAAGAATAGGAATGAAATGAACTACATTAAATAAACTTAGACCACTGGTAGAGAAAACTGATTTTTTAATTCTGTAAGGTCAGTTGTTCAAGTTCAAATTCAGTCATAATTCACTTAATTCAGCTTTATTATGATACAAGTGATTACAAAAAAGACTCTGAAAGATCCCGCCAGAAAGCAAAGGAGACAAGAAGAAAATCTAAATCATTGAATCCAAGTGTGTGATTTTTTTAAAAAGCCAATAATAAAACCGTTCCTACTCATTACATTTGCATTTATTCGTTTGGCAGACACTTTCATCCAAAGCGACTTTAAAGTAAGGTACAGTACATCACAAGCAAAAAAACGTGAGGAGTCAACAATATCAGAAGCCTTTCCTTTCCTTCCTTGCCTTTCAGTGCGTTAAACCAGGATTTTTGCGACATTCTGGATAGGCCTACTGAATTAATCAAAGGTTTATCAGTGTGTACTTGTTTGGCGGTGTAGACGATCTGCAATGAGCGTTTGCAAATTTCGGTTGGTTCTTAAGACACATCAGATAATGATGTTTTACTTTCACTTTGAATCTTCATCCTCAAGCTGAACAGCAGCACCCTCCAAACACCATCAAGCTTGTAGAATGTTCCCTGATGGTGCAGAGATGGTAATGGTAACTCTTCAAACTGAGGTAGTGGGACCCGCCTGCACTTACAGTGGATACACCATTACAGACTAGAGGTAAAAGAGTGCAGACACAATTTCTGAAAATTGTCCAAAAAAAAAATATTTATATATATGTGTGTGAGTTAATGTTCTGTGTGTGCTCACTCGTGCATAAACAGTTCCGCTGCCTGAGCGGAAGCTGCGGGCGGGAGAGCGAGAGCCTCTAGAGCTTCAAAAGAGAAAGTAACAGCGCAGCCAGGAAGTCATGGCGACTAGCAGCACCGTCAGAAAAAAGGTTAAGGTTGCTTAAGGGTGTTTTTTTAACAAGTGAGCAGGTGGGTTGTCAGGGCTCCCGCCCCCTAGCTGTTGTTTTTGTTTTTCCCTGTCCATGTGCGTTTGTTTTCCTTGTGTTCTAGCCCTGCCTGCCTGCCTGCACACCTGCTTCCCATCACCTCATCACCTCATCAGCCTAGCCCTATATCTGCCTCGCTTGTCTCTGTCTTGTTTGCCAGATCGTTTCAGTGTTTCTGCCTGTCTCGTTCCCGCCTCTGTTTCCCCGTTTGGATTTTCTGGTTTTGCCGTGCCTGTTCCTCAACGTCGTCTTTGCCTGCTAATCTGTCCTGATTTCCTGATCTGCCTGCCTTCACGGTTTGACCCTGCCTGTTGCTGTTTTGATCCTTGTTTTGCCCTCGGACTGCCTGCCTGTTTTCGACTGCCTGCTTGTTTGATGATTCTTTTAATAAATGCCTGGAATTAAAGCACTCGTGGTCTGCGTCTGAGTCCGTGCCTGAGCCCTGACGAAGAAAATGTGTCCCTACCAACTTTCAAGCCAAACCCTTGGCGCAGTGTGTATGTGACACAGCTGATACTGGAGCGAAAGACATCTCCTACTATCCAGCTGGACAGGGACCGAGACTATCAACCTAACTGCCCTGACTACGTTAAACGATGTATCGCTTATTTCGATCCATAACATTGCCAAAGATCTGCACGAGTTACTTCTGTTCTCAATGCACACACAAAAATTGTTGAAACTGGTTTTAAAGTTATTTTTCTTGGGAAAGGTTCTCGTTACGAAATGTTTTTTTTTTCATAAAGTTTACAAAAGGTACTACCAATGTCAAGCATTTATAAGAAAACAAGTGAAATGAACAATGTTCTATGAACATGAACTGCTGGTAGAGAAAAACGTTGAGCATTTAGGAACAGAACTCCATAATGGTTTGATTTATTCAGCTTTATTGTAATACAAGTGATTACAAAAGACAGACTCTGAAAGAATTATTGAATCCCTGATATGTGATTTTTAATGCCAATAATAAAACCGTCCCAACTCGTCTGAGATGAGAACCAGTGATGTCAGATTGATTTCAGCGCTAACAGAGACATTGAAATGTGAGTGACAATAATGAATGCGCCCCAAGCAAAGGAGGAAACCTCAGCGTTTTATACTGCTATCTACTCTCTGCAATGCTAACAGCTTTTTTTTCATGCAGTAGAACTATACTAAATGTTTTCAAATGATTACAGCTGGTAGGACAATTGGTTTAGAGCATACTTTCCTGCAAAGCTGTTGAGGTTTCTGTTTCCTGCTTCTTCTTACAATTGTTTATGCAACGGCATTTACATTTGCAGCCGTTTTCGCGATATTCACACAGCATCCAAATCATCAGCCCGATACTGATGAGACCAAGAATTACCAGGCCGGAGACCTACAGGAACAGAATGGAAGAGGTCAGAGGTTAGAATACACACAGGTATTGTTTATAGTTATCTTTGAAACATTGGCGGAATTAATCTCTGTTTGTATTTTTTAGGTTGCAAGCTTTAGTTTTCTGTGAATTGGTACCACTTTTTCTCAGGTGTTACACACACCCTAATATTACACATGTGGGTCATTCTTCCATTGTTCAATTGCGGTTGCATCAACAGAACGATCTTAAAAATAACAAAACTGTCAAGTATCTCTAAGTATATTTTATTTAGCTTAACATAAAAACATTGTCAATGTCATTTTGTAATTACTTTCTAAAATTTTGTCTTTCTGTCAGTATGTCTCAGGTCGCTATTGTCAGGGCTCAGGCAAGGGCTCAAGCGCAGGCACAAGAGCTTCAGGTTCCAAGAGCTTTAATAAACACGTCAGGCAAAGTAGCAAAACCGGAATAGGCAGTGTTCGTAACAGGCAGGCAGTCCGTGGATAAAGCAAGGACAAAACAGGAACAGGCAGGGTCGGTAACCAGGCAGGCTGAAAAATCAGGCAACCAGAACAAGATGGCGAGCAGAATCAAGGTCGAGGTACAGGCAGGATCAACAACAGCAAGACTTACAGGCAAAAACACGGCGGGAACGAAACAGGCGATAAACACTGCAACGATCTGGCAAACAAGACAGAAACAAGCAGGCTTGATATAGGGCTGGGCTGATGAGGTAATGGGAAGCAGGTGTGCAGGCAGGCAGGTGGAGATGATCAGGTGGGCGGAGAGCGGGGCAGGGCTGGAACACAAGGAAAAACAAAAGAACAAAAGCACATGGACACAATGACAGAGAGCATAAACACAACAGTTAGGGGGCCGGGGTACTGACAGCTATGTGTGGACAGGGAGTGCGGTTTTGTTAGGCTGTGACACTGGTGCATGTATCGTGATATAGTGCAATCATGCCGTAATGTCGGTATGTATGTCGTGATGCAGTGTGGCATTGCTGTTATAAATGTAAAAAAAAAATGAAGGAGAGCATTACGCTATGTTTTTTTTTTAACCTTTATTTGGTTTGCACCTGATGGCAACATCAGGACTGCTAAAATGGAAAAAACACCACACAATGCAAATTCATAATTACATGGATACAATGTATTAAATATATTAAACAAATCATTTCTGCTGAATTCTCAAAAGAATGTCTCTGTAATATTGTTTAAAAACAACTTAAAAAAAAAAAAGTTAAGTTCAAGTATCGGGCCGTAACACCAAATGCCAAAAATGGCAATACTACCACTATTTGAATAAAATAAATTAAAAAGGTGACTAAGGTGGTTATGTCTTTGCATAAATACATATTAAAAATGAATAATGAAAATGCTTTCAAAACATCTTTCAAAGTTGAAATCCTCCGCAACTGAAGAATGATTCATTGACCAGATTGAGTTAGCTGGCATCCTTCACACAGGTAACATTTAGTGCAGCAACACACTTTACCTATTCAAGTGCAATTCATAGTCATGAACAACACATATAGAACATAAGAAATAATTCCTAATTCCTGACATGACTGTGTTTTTAACGTGATCACTACGTTTGTGTTTATATCTCTATATGCAAGCAAACAATAATCTAAAATCTCTCACCTTTGAGTCAAACAAATTCTTCTTTGAGCGGTTCATGAAATCATTCATTTGTTCTTCAGTGGCATTAGCAGGTTTGCACATATAAATGCATTTTTTTAGCTGGTAAAACTGGCTGAGCTGGTTACTTTGCATATGTGCTAACAGTTTCCTGGATTGTTATATTCATTTTACTTTAAATTTAACATTTGTTTGAAATACTAAGAATACATTATTTATTTTTTTTCTTTTCTTTTCTGTACAATGATCCAGAAACATCAGATATGAGACATGCCCATACAAAAAACATAAAAAGAGTACATAGCATATTTACATGCACACGCAGACACACACACACACACACATATTTACATATACACATACAGACACGCACTGTTCACAATGCTAAAATTTCTCACCTTTGAGCGAAACATCATCCACTTTGAGCGATTCATGTAATCATTAATTTGATCTTCAGTGGCATTAGCGGGTTTGCACCAAGGTTGAGAGGGGTCCGACTTCATGTTCACAAACTCGCCCTCCCAGCGTGTGGCTGCACAGACCACATACCGACCATCCAGGAGAAGAATGACAATCCAAACCACTGCTGCTATGAAACCTTGCAAAACTGCGATCAGATACTCAGAGCACTCAAAAACTGCACACGCGCATTCAACACACCGAATATTTTCCTTCTCTTCCTTCTCTTTCTTCTTTTCCTTCACTTTAGCGATTGTAATCAGCGGCCAGGCTATGAGGGCCGGTATGATGAAGTAGGCAGAGATAAAATACCTATTCCATTCGCGATCACAAGGGCATTTAAAGTCCATGTCCAAAAGCTTTTCTAGACCCAGCAGAATAAACGTCACAATCACTCCCGTTCCCACGTTGCCTTTCAGTGCGTTAAACCAGGATTTTTGCGACATTCTGGATAGGCCTACTGAATCAACCAAAGGTTTATCAGTGTGTACTTGTTTGGCGGTGTAGACGATCTGCAATGAGCGTTTGCAAATTTCGGTTGGTTCCTAACACACATCAGATAATGATGTTTTACTTTCACTTTGAATCTTCATCCTCAAGCTGAACAGCAGCACCCTCCAAACACCATCAAGCTTGTAGAATGTTCCCTGATGGTGCAGAGATGGTAATGGTAACTCTTCAAACTGAGGTAGTGGGACCCGCCTGCACTTACAGTGGATACACCATTACAAACTAGAGGTAAAAGAGTGCAGACACAATTTCTGAAAATTGTCCAAAAAAAATATATATATATATATCTATATGTGTGTGAGTTAATGTTCTGTGTGTCCTCACTCGTGCATAAACAGTTCCGCTGCCTGAGCGGAAGCTGCGGGCGGGAGAGCGAGAGCCTCTAGAGCTTCAAAAGAGAAAGTAACAGCGCAGCCAGGAAGTCATGGCGACTAGCAGCACCGTCAGAAAAAAGGTTAAGGTTGCTTAAGGGTGTTTTTTTAACAAGTGAGCAGGTGGGATCCAACTGCAGAGAGCACACAGTAACACAGATGGGTGGTAAAGAGAGAAAGTAGCTTCACCGAGGACTCAAAAACACTAGGCTTTGTGCACAGGGTCATACACGGGGCAGGGCAGCTCAAGACTGAGAAAACAACAAAGCAACAGGCAGGGCTTATACAGGTCATGAAAACACATGATCGAACGAACAACACACCAGGTGGAACTGATTAACACTGGGAGAATTGCTGAGGTCTTCTGTTGTAACACCAGATGAGGCTGCTGGACAAACTGCATTATCTCAGTCCTCTGTGGTATTACAAATGCCTGTTATTTCTACTCCCATGATGCAGAGTCACCCTTTTAATGGTGTTACAGCTTCTTAATCCATGGCCGATAAAACAGAGACAGCTCTGGCAAATAAACATTTACTAGTGATAGTTGACGTGCTCTCAACATTCATAGAGGATTTTGCCACCAGACAGGATGACGTGAGGACAGTGGCACAATGCTTAATGAAAGATGTAGCTCCGCGGTTTTGGGGTGCCTACAACAAATAAACAGGGGAATGCACTTCACCTCTCCTCAGTTGTTGAAGGCATGTGCATAGCATTGGGCATTAATTGGGTGCTGCACGAAGGAGATTACCATGATTCTGTTTCATAAGTGCTGCCCCTTGGGCTGATGTACATGCGTGGGTGGTCATGGTTATGGTCATATGGTTAGCACCATATGGAGTGCTTACAGGAAGACCGATGCATATTATGATGAACACGGCAACGCCCTTTTTTCCCAGAACAGGTTGACGCTGACTGGACTCAATGATGAAATGGTACAGTGTTGTAGTGTACTTGGTGTTTTGAAGTCCTACTTTCCCCAGGTGAAGGCAGCCCTTCCAGATCCAAAGGGAGGACGGCTCTATGACCAGGTGGCCGAGCAAGATACCTGGATAAGTGCCACTCACTGCGGGAAGGTCAGCTGAGAGGGGGCCAACTCGACAGACCCCCTGAGAAGCAATGAGAGGACGGGGCCCTGGAGCCATGTGACAGGAGTCTTGGTTGGGGCCCTGCTCCTATGAGGAATGTGAGCAGTGTCAGGACCAACGACAGGACCTAACCAAGAGCCAATCACCCCAACGGTGGGATTGTAAAGATAACCACTCAGTGATGACTGCCCAGCCAGCGGCACCACCACAGGGTCGGAGTAGTAACCCAGAAGCAGACGAATCGAGGACCATGGACCCACGAAATGCAGACATACACATGTACACTGACGATGATAAGAGGGAGAGAAGAGTCTTGACGTCTCAAACTGTATATTCACACACGATAAATGACTGGTGGAATTGGTTGAATCTGACTGCTCAGATGTATCCTACAGGAGGAGGATCATGTTTTGTGTGTACTCAGATGCTTCATTCAGCTCAGTAACCCTGGCCTCTCATCCCCGTCCCCATGACTGGTGAAAATTTTGTGTGCATGATGTTAGCCATGCATTCAAATTGTTCTTCGAATTTCGATCACAACCCGCGGCATAACTGCACTCATTTACAGCAATAGGCTACTGAAGTCAACAATGATACAGACCGCTTCATTGGCTCAGGAGTTGGCTTGGAACTTGGGGGGCGTGTATTGTTAAAACATTATAACCTGTTGTGATTGTGATGATTTGGCTTCTCATGTTTTGTGTATGTACCCTCATCTGTGTTAGAGCTTTAATCGGCCGCTTGGTATCCACTGCTGTTACTCACACGTATGTTCAGCAAAACGTAGTAGTGCTCGAGGAAGAAGAACAACTATTACCCGATTCCTTTGATATAGAAATGCCTTTTCCAGAAGACACCTGAGTGTGAACGCATTGTCATAGTGAGAAAGGGGAGGATTGTGAGAGTTGAGTGTCTTCTGTCTGATCATTACGTACTCTTTGCTTCTACTTGTATGTATAAAAGCCATACACCATATTCCCTTCTGTTTTTTTATTTTAATTAATTATTTCTGCCAATTCCTCTTGTGTATATACACACGCAAAATATATGCATTTGTTTGTGCATGTGTGTCTGAGCTTGTGGTGTGTGTGTGTGTTCTAACCAATTCCCACATTTTTTTTCAGTTACGCATACACTATGATGATTTACATTTACATTTACATTTATTCATTTAGCAGACGCTTTTATCCAAAGCGACTTACATAGGTTACAGTTATTTACAATGTCATCCATTTATACAGCTGGATATTTACTGAGGCAAGTGTGGGTTAAGTACCTTGCCCAAGGGTACAGCAGCAGTGTCCCAGCGGGGATCGAACCGGCAACCTTTCGGTTACGAGTCCTGCTCCTTAACCACTATGCTACACTGCTGCCCATGATAATTTCCAAATCGGGATGTATGGACATAAAAGCATTGAATACTCAGGGAAAGGAGGAGAAGAGGATGATTGGACAGTTCTTGCGTGTCAGTATGTGCTCATTTCTAGTTATTACAAGTATATCTGCAGCTGCCTGAAAACTAATTCTAACAGCCATTATGGGGTAAAACAACCCTACATAAAACATATAAAAGGAATCAATAGATGTGGGAGCTGAATACATCAAGACAGAAACAAGATGACAACAAGAAAAAAAGTATGTTAGAAATCAGTTTCTTTATTCGCTCTATTCACTCTACCATGGGCATGTAATTGGTAAAATTCATCAAAAGAATAATAATAATAAATATAGCTGCAAACAGCGATACAGGGGCCAAGCACAATGAGAGCCTGTTTTGCTAGAATACCACTTTCAGTAATCAAAAATCTATGGATAACTGTTGTGAGGCATAGTCTCACTATGCTCTGACTCAATTTTGTTGAAGACTGGAGAACATTTGTGGGAAGAGTGGCAGAAAGATTGTTTTCATTAAAATTCAAAATGGCAGACAATCCAATATGGCAGACATTGAAACCATTATGTGTGCGTAACTTGGCATGACTGAAGGAATCAGCAGAAGAAAGAATTATCATTTTAGGCCATGCAATTCAAAAGATATGTTAAAATATAAGTTATATGCAATATGTGTTATAGTGCCACCTAGTAGTCAAATGACACAAAAACACTTGGGCACCCTCAGGCCATAGTCGCAAACACAGGCACCAAAATTTGGTGTCAGTACATTAAAGCATTGCATAGATATGGCCTCACTACCTGTTTGGCACATTTGCTGTTGAATTTGTTAGCACATTACTAGCGAATGCTTTCCATAAACAAAAAATCATGGATAACTTTTGTGTGGCATGCTCTCAATATGCTCCGACTAAATTTCATGAAGATTGGAGAAAATTTGTGGGTGGAGCAGCAAAAAGACTATTTTCATTAAAATTCAAAATGGCGAACAAGCAACTATGGTGGAAATGAAAATTTTACATCTGTTCAACTTGACATGACCCAAGGAATCAAAAGAAAAAAGAATCATAATTCTAAGCTAAAGACATCAAAAGTTATGAGCAGAAATTCAATTATTTTAGTTATAGCGCCACCTAGGGGTGAAATGACACAAAACTTCTTGGACACTCTCAGGACTGTGTAGGAAGTCCATATACAAGACGCAAAAGCATTGCTGCGATATGGCCTCACTTCCTGTTTGGTGTCACTCATTTGCATGTTACGGGCGAACGCTTTGGAATATCTAAAATATATTTGTGAGGCATGGTCTCAAGATGATATGTACCAAATTTGGTAAAGATTGGACACAATTTGTAGGAGGAGTAGCGATTTTTTTTTTTGTAAAAATTCAAAATGGCGGAAAATCCAATATGGCGGACCGTGACGGCAATGGGTGCGTTGGACTCGGCTTGACTTAAGGAATCTAGGAAAAAAGAATTTTGAAAAAATTCCAACAGGGTCAGGAGTTATGGCCAAAAATGTTAACTGAACTTTGACCTGATGGTGGCGCTACAGGGCTTGATTTGCTGACCCCAAAATTGGTGAGTGGACAGCTGGGACTGTCCTCTATGAGTGTGCCAAATTTAATAAAAATCGTACGAACGAATCTATGGGCTGCCACAGACTCCCATGGCAGAAAGTATAATAATAGTGAAGAATTCTAACAATTACAATAGGTGCCTAGCACTTTCAGTGCTTTGCCCCTAATAATAATATAAAAAAATAAATAGAGGAGAGGCAGAAGAGTTAGTTTATAAAAGTTCAAACATGTCTTATCCATTTGTTTATTGGCAATATTTTTATGGCTTGAGCTATATTTTTCCTCAAATAAGCCATAAACATAGCTAGGTTGTCAAGTTCAACCCAGCCATAAAACGGAACTGGCTAGCTAACTCATAGGTGTCAACCTATACAGTTTGCCTGTATAAAATACCGGGTTTGCATATAGTGCGGGATACGGGAAATGTAGTGTAATACGGGGTTTCCCCAAACGTCTGATTTGTTTCTTGCGTAGCTAGCTATCTAAGTAGTAACCCTGCCGAATTTTATTAAACATTGTAGGGCAAAAAGCTTCACAGGCACCACACAAATTACATTTTCTGAACTTCTGCTGTTGACGGTCACCCGACCGCCACCCCCCATACAACATACATCTCTGACTTGCTCTTACATTATGTTATTGTTTCAGTTTGTTATAAATAGGTGAGCGCTCTGGGATTAATAAAGTACATATCTATCTATCTATCTGTGACGCTGAGTATGGGGCGTCACAGAGCGCTCAAATGTAACAGACCTTTTTTCGTGGACAGAATGCCTTCTGTGCTACGAAACGCATAAATTCATTACGAAACCATATAGCACGGTCACGCGTGAAACCACGAAAAACACAAATGCGTTAGCATTGTGTCCACAAAATGCTGATGTATACGAAAGTTCAAGCAGCCTTTGTTTTCGTGGACGGAATGCCTTCTGTAACTGCGGAGTCACGAAATATACTGTGCTGAAGTCCTTTCGTGCACATCATACTTTCAGTACTGTAGCAAAACAGTTAAGTGGACAAAATGAACATTCAGTGCACGGAATGATGACAGTATAGCGCATTCTGCATTTCGTGCCACAACAGCATAAATGCTGGCCTAGGACATCTGTTACGTGGACAGAATTACTTTTGTCTACAAAATGAGTTTCTTTTGTCCACATAGTGCGAAGTGCATTCCGCCTTTTGTCCACAAAATGAAATGCACAACGTTCAATTCAGTGCACGAAAGGAATTATCCGTTTTGTTTTTTGTGCACGAAAGTATGTGCTTTCTTCAGTAATTCGTGAACACAATGCTAACGCGTTTGTGTTTTGTTGTGGACAAAAGGCGTTAAGGTGTTATATGGTTTCGTAATGAATTTATGCGTTTCGTAGCACAGAAGGCATTCTGTCCACAAAAAAGGTCTGTTACATTTGGCACCATATATCAGTGTGTATGTGAGTGCGGGAGATCAGAGACAGAGAGGAGGGAGGGAGCTGGGAGAGGTGGAGGAGGAAGAGGAAGAGGGCGGGGCCATGTCTCTCCACACACTACAGAGTACTATAATGAATATTATTACTCTCAACCACAGTAGGACTGTGAGCTTAGTGGTGTGGCATGTCATCTGTGATCTCAAATGGTTTATTTTCATGCCATGATACAAATCAGAGTCATTTAAACTGATTATAGTACAGCAACTAGACACAAGAAAAACAAATTTTACCGAAAGGAGAAAAACGATTAAGCAAAAATGATGCATATGGTTTTATTTTTTAAAAAATATGTTACTTTGCTGTGATTAAGATTTCACAAGGGTTTCATAGCACCCTGTCATAGTCACTCTTCTGGGAGGGGTGGGGCAGGAACCCACAGGCTGCTCCTGTGTTTTCCCTTTTCTCTGATTGGTGAAATGCCTCTGTACAGCCATCAGCTCTTCTATTTGATAAAGGACAGGCTTGTCGGTTATTGGTCTATAGCTAAAACAGCTAAAACGGTCTCATTAACAGAGGTTCAGTCCCTTGGGTTCGCTCCATTCCCCGGGTCAGAGCTAAACCATGCTTTGCTGCAGCTCGTGAAGATGAGAACAAGGAGACTTCAAGGACTCTTAAGTGATTATCCTTGTCTGTCACAGTGAATGATCTATCAATCTATCAATGCCCTTGCTGAAAACTGTCTCCCTTAATCAGATAAGAATAGCTATGCTACAGGCAAAATAATCATTTTATAAGTAAGATGCAAAGGACCATAGTCATTTGTTGCATGAAAATGAAATTAAATTGCATGTACCCTTAAAAGTTTACATCATTAAGTCGTTTTCTGTATTCTGAGAAACAGCAAGAAAAAAGGCACAGAAGACATGAGAGGTCAGCTCGTCAAAATTTCACATCTGCTTCTTGAAGCTCCAGGTCCCGAAGGTGGGGACTCTTACTTCTGCAAGACAAAAGAAAGAAACGACTACATTAGTAAGGAGGTTATCCTACAAAGCTGTTGTCCCCTGCTTGCTGGATAGCATAACACAGCATAGTGTAACATCTAGCTGTGGTTTTAAGTTATTGCCAACATAACAAAAGGCTTTTAGTAGGACGGTGTGCCAAATTTAAATTCCAGCACTGAAAATTTGACGTTTTTCTTAGATTTCAGCCCAGTCTGCCATAGTTTTTCACAGTTTTTTTTTTTACCGATTTAAAAAAGAACACCACACAACCACTAAAAGTACAGTCAATTCTGTTGAGCCTAGTACACACTCTACAGTTTCAGCATTTTTGTTTCCCCTTGGATTCCCGCACGGTTGAAGGCAAAATTAGTGGAGCGTGTGCTGAAGTCACGCCCCGGCCAAACACACACGCAGGCCTGACGTGTCAGCTGCTGTGAAGAGTGATGGCAGTCGCTCTTCTGAGCACCTCACGAGCCTGGACAATGCTGCTATCTTTTTTTCTGATTCCTTATCCCAGTTTCACAAGCAGTGGGGGATTGCCAACATCTACTGAAAAACAAACATTCAACAGTAGCGGCAATGTGCCAAAAACAGCAGGTATGTCCTCTGAGTCCTCTGAATGAGGTGTACGAAACTAACTCAGTCGCAGAGACCTCAGAAAGGAAAGAGTGTAACAATGCTCGGCCTGAACTCTACAGAGAGGAAAGTGCTGGAGATCCTGGAGGCAGGAGAGAAATCCCTAACAGAGGATTCTTCATAGCACAGAATCTGAAACATTACAGCAGCACAGAGGAAGCCTCCCATCCAAGACTGCTGCATTACTAATGTGCAGGAAAAATCTGATTCCTCTCTCAGTGCATGACAGGTACATTACAAGAGCTTGGATAAAGGCCCTTTTCTACTGCAGAGCAGTTAATGGCACTTGGTTTCTGTCAGCTTTCACTCACTGTGGCGGTCTGGGACGTTGTGAATGTCGTAAATGAGTGGGAGGACTCAGAGGCAACCTTGGAACCGCAGATGTTGTTCCACCACTTCCTGTACTGTTCCTGAACCTGCAACACACACAGGAGGAGGTAAAGGTGAGATGCAGCACAGGTACAGGTAAAACAATGGAGATGGAAGATAGGTGAGATCGTATAATGGTACAGGTGAGTCAGTGGAGGTGTGAGATCAGTGAGATAGAGCAGAGATTCAGGTGAGACAGAAGAGATGGAAAAGACATATCAGAGATACAGGTGAGACAGAATGGGGATGAGATGGGTTATTGGTGAGAGGTCAAGAGTGGTAAAATAATGAATGCAACAGAGGTAGAGACACAGGGAAGTAACATCAGGGTCAGAGGTGAGAGGAAGCAATAAAAGATAAGTTAGGTAAGCAGGTAAGGAAGACTGGTACCAGGACAGTGAGTGGGGAACAGGGGCACAGGTGGGTCGAACAGGTGGGTGTTCACCTCTTTTCTGAAGACGCAGTGCACCAGGAAGATGAATGTGCCCTGCTGGGAGGTTATAAGCAGGAAGAGATACTCCAGCATCTTGCTGTTATTCACAAAGAAGCCGAGTATCCAGGGGCAACCAAGAATGATGAATTGGAATAGTATTTTCACCACCATCATCCTTCACAGAGACACAAAGAGAGAGAGAGAGATGGGTTTGCAACAGAGGTGTTTTATGTCTGTGCCTACTCTCTTACACCTGTATTTATCCTTTTGTTCCTTTATTTTACTTGCAACTGTTTTTTTTCTCTATCTGTTGTCACCTAGCTAAATTCTCTTACCCACATCCATCCTCTCATTCTTCTACCTGTTCTCTCCTACCTGGTGTCTTTCAGTTGAGAGATTTCCTTGTTCTGGCTAGCCAAGGCAAACCGCAGGTATCCAATGATGGTAATAAAGAGGATGACATTCACCTGTTCAGGTCAGAAAATGGTATATTTTCATCAAAGGTTTAAACACAGTCAGACTATAACTGGAAACGAAACAGATTAGTCAAGTCCTAGATCAGGCCCTGGTCCTCTCATGCCTGGAATACTGTAACTCCCTCCTTACTTGCCTTCCTGCCTTCCATACAGTTACTGGGACAGCGCCCTCATATCTACAATCGCTCCTCAAACCCTATGCTCCCTCAAGATTGCTGCGCTCTGCATCTACATGGCAACTGACTGTCACAACCTGACAGGATTGCTCTTCTCAGACACGATCGCTAGCTGTATTGGTCCCTCAGTGCTGGAATGAACTCCCCACGGGGGTTAGAACAGTGAAATTGCTGGCCATCTTCTGATGCAGACTGAAGATCCACCTCTTCAGACTGCATCCACTTCAATCCCTGCCCCCTCACACCTGGTACCTGTAGTTATGTGCAGTGTAATGATGTATATTGATTCTGTGTTCTAGGGACTGTAGTATCATAGTATACTTGGCTTCTGTTAGATTGCACAAGTTAACTTGTGGTAGGGTGTTAAGCTCACACTCACTGGTCTGGGAATGTTGTTAGTCTTGTCTGACCCTGTTGCTCATTTAAATTGAACGGCTACACTTATATTCTCTTGTGATGGAAGTCACTCTGGATAAGAGCATCTGCTAAATGCATGTAATGTAATATAATGTAATTTTAGTACTTACTGCAAGGACAAAACACACTGGCCCCAAAAAACTCCATCTGAAGCCCTTATCAGCCTTCAGCCAGCATCTACGATAAACCAGACTCAGAATTACAGGAGGAAGACAAAGGAAACACAGTCACACAAATCAATCAAATCCAGCCCAATATGGAGTCAAGTCCAGAACCACAACACCAGGGAACAACAGCTCCAGGCTGATCCAGAACAACGTCTACATAAATCTCATAGCTGTCCATAATGCTGCTAGCTTTCCACTACCAGGAGTACTTTAATCAATGGCTTGTGGACCAGTTAATCTCGCCTCTCTGATCTGCAAACATCAAAAATCCTACTCAAACAAGAATATCTGCTGGGTAGAGAACAATAGTAGGTCACCCTGTAAATGCCCCGCCCCAAGCACTTGGCTCCGCCCCTCTCTGTGCTTACTGGTCACTGCCATATCCTTTGGGAACCAGTCCTGCAGACACACCCACCACCAGGCAGGGGATGCCGTAGCCAATCAGCAGCAGGAAGCCCCAGTGGATTCCCTCCCTCTGTATAACCCTAACTTCTTGCAGGTTGCGCACCAACAGGAAGAGCTGCAGAGCCTCCAGGAACATCCACACAAAGCTGGACAGGAAGAGGAAGTGCAGCACGCCCGAGATCACTGCACACACCAGCTGAGGAGGGACACATCATCATTACCACCATCATCACTGATGCCATCACCGTTATTACCACCATCATTACTGATGCCATCATCGTTATTACCATCACCATCACAAAGTGGAAAAAAATGCAAACCTTCTGTTATGCTCACTATCTTCTATAATGCTTTTGTGATCACTGAACTTCCCAAACTATTTGTAATGGAAGATAAATGACACTTGCAATTAACCGTGAGGCACGTTGTCTAAGTGATGGACAAGTGTTGACTGAATTCAGGAGACTGGTTTCTGGTTGATTGATTTCTGGTGAGACAGACAGATGATTGGTGCCAACTGATTTTTGCACAACACAACATTTTGCATGCTAAAATTACTATCCATCATCACTCAAAAATGATTTACAAGAAAGCATTGCTTGTGTACTTTTTTACCGATAAACCTTAACCTAGGTATTTAGGTAGCAAGGTATTTCCTTTCTTTTTATAGTCAGCTAGTTTGCTAGTCATATCTAGCTGACGTTGTCAGTCTGCTGTCTCACTGTCGAGCTCCCATACACCTATAGCCAGGCCACCTTGTCATGTTGTTGAGACTACAGATGAAACTGAGGAGACAGCTGACACTGAGATTATACACAGTGATGAGGTCTCCGATATGAAGTAAAGGTTAGGAGTTGTGGGTGGAGAACCTTGTGCTTCTGGATGTGAGAGAGGAAACTCTGCACCAGCAGGAAGAGCAGGTGGGCCAGGAAGAGGCAGATGGAGAGGTTGAGGCGTGCTGTGTTGCTGACTTTAGGGTTCCAGCGACAGAGGATGAAGGTCAGGATGGCCAGGGCCAGACACAGCAGCCCCACTGACAATGCAATCATGCTGATCCACTTCAAGATGATGTCATCCTGGAAACAGCCATCAATCACAGAAATCATTCTAACACCTCAAAATACTATGAATTCTGACTTTTTGATGTTTCTTGAGGTTTTAGCCTCTGCCCAGTTTTAGGCAGAATTTTCAGGATCTGTAAAGGACTCTTGGCCACTGCTACACCATGATACAGCATGCCTACCGTGCTATCGTACGACCGGCTTTCGGCAGTTCTGACCACAACTCCATGCTCCTGCTTCCTGCTTACAAAGAGAAGTTGAAAACCACGCCCACAACAGAGAGAACTGTGTGACGCTAGACAGACGACATCATACTACAGCTGCAGGGTGGGCTGGAAATCACGGACTGGAGTGTATTCAAGACCGCACGAACTGGAGTGTATTCAAGACCACACGGACTGGAGTGTATTCAAGACCACAGACCTGGATGTGTATGCAGATCACGTCACTGGATACATTAACAGGCTGGTGGAGGAATGCATTCCCACCAAGACTGGAACCCAGACATCTGTAATATGCTAAGGGAACGGAGTACTGATTTCAAATCAGGGGACTCTAATCTCTAAAAACAAGGCCAAGTACGAACTCAGAAAGACCATCAAAACTGCAAAAACGGATTACAAAAACAAACTGGAATTACGGTACGAGGGCTCAGACACCAGACGCATGTGGCAAGGACTGAGGGCCACCACCGACTACAAGGGGAGCTCAGGAGGAGTCATCAACACCGACCCCGCCCTACCAGACGAGCTAAACTTGTTTTATACTGGCTTTGAGAGGGAGAACTCTGAGCCAACCACCAAAATGGCTAACCATTCAGAGGACTATGTACTGCAACTGTCTGAGTCTGAGGTCCATAGAACCTTCAGGAGGGTGAAAGCACGGAAGGCAGCTGGCCCAGATGGAATTCCCCCCCGCGTCTTCAAGACCTGCGCAGACCAGCTGGCTCCTGTGTTCACGGACATCTTCAATGCATCACTGCAGCAGTCCGTCATCCCAGTGTGCTTCAAAGAGACAACCAGCCATGACCTCTTCTCTCTGCTGCCATCTGGAAGGTGCTACAGGGTCTTAAAGTCCCGCACTTCCAGGCTCAAAAACAGCTTTTACCCCAGAGCTATCACCACCCCCCGGCATCATCATAACCCCCCACACAACTGGAATAGTATTCCCATACAAATCTGTATTTAACGTGCAATAATGTTTCTATAGTGCAATAATATTGGTACAGTGGCACATTTTTGGCACAGTGCAATAATATTTCTACATGGTGCAATATCATAGGTACAATATACAAAAGAAGCTTTTGATATGCCACTTCTATTTATTCATTTTTACTATATATATATATATATATATATATATACATGTGTGGAATGTAAATGTACCATCTCAGGAGCTGCACAGCAAATTTCGTTGTACAACAATGTGCAATGACAATAAAGGCATTCTATTCTATTCTATTTTATATGACATGAAATCATTTTTACTTTACTTAAAAAAAGCTTACTTGATCACACATGTAAAAGCAAATTCCAGCTCAGTTATCTCTATCAGAGGGACATTCCATTGTTTTGCATTATGAAAAAGTATCAGTTGAGTGCCAGGCAAAGCTATGGTCAGGTATTTGAGAATTAGACAAAAGTGTTGTTTTTAACTTAATAAGTACATGATGATAAAAAATCAATACGAATCAAAAATACATAAATATATAGATTTTAAGCAATTGCAACCACATAGATGTCATGATAAATCAATTTACATTTCAGGTCTATTACAGATAAAAGGAAAAGCTTGCAGTAATCATCAAATTTGTTCTTGTCATCTGCTTGGTTAGCTGAGCTCAGAGGTGCACGTCTGAATACACTGCAGATACCAACAGATGGAGATCCTGTTTTCATTGTATAAAATTCTGTTCTTTACTGACATCTGATTGACCACCATGTAAGACCAATGTTTCCGGTACATAAACAAATGTTTCTACGTGCTGAAATGATAGAGATGTTGATCAGAAATGAACTATGGTGCTTTCTGGTGTAAATCAGAGACCTCCTGAAAAAAACACAGGCAGACTTCTCTGTTAGAAAGCCGATTTTTCATTTACTGATGATATATTGACTTATAATGACAAAACAAACGGTAAGTTGCTATGCAAGTTATTCAGTGGAGAATGAGGGAAGCTCATATGTCCACGATTTGTAGCTGTCGGGTTCTAGGGGTTAAAAACAGAAGTTCAGGTGTCAGCACCTGTTGATGCAAAGAATAAAGACTTATTTTTCAGTTCTCTCCATTTAAAAAGTCTCACTGGCGTGCAAGCAGTAGGGGTTGAGGTCACAATTCTTACTACCTGAAGTTATACATCAGAATAAAACAAAAATAAGACTTTTTTTCCTATCAGCATGGCTCCACCCTTGGTGGAAGTCTAAACTCCATCCTCAAAATTACCATATTTTTCCAAGTATTACTGCACCTTGAATAAAACTGCAAGTCCTGATACAGGCCAATGCAGTAGAATGTTTCATTTTTGGATTCGTTTTGTTGTTTCAAGTGAAGCCGCCACTCACCCTGCCAGCCACCCTTTCATATGGGACATAATCTGCTACACTTCTATTACAGAGCATTCTGTTTACCTATAACCTCAACAGCAGCATTCCTTTAAAAGAACACATGTAGTGATTTATGGAATTTATCTCTTAAGCTTTCCTCTGCTTCAGCTGTTAGTAACTGCTTATACTTTGAATGTGTTGCAGCTGAGTTTCTTCCTGTCAGGTGAGCACAGATGAGCCAACAAAAAAGATTTGATCCAGAGGATAAAGATAAATTTATCTTTGGCTGCCACAAGGCAACCCGCGAGGAAAATTTCCAATTTTTTATATTTATTAACATTTGCATTAACAATGGTCCTCTCAAAAGCAAAATTATATCTAAATCTATGTACCTGTAAGATGTTTCATTAGGGCATCTTTCTGTCTCAAATCAGTATAGACTAGCATCATCTTAGAGGCCAGTCACCACCTGAGTGCTATCTAAGACATCTACACAAAATATATTCCCTTTAGCACCATTTATCAATTTCTTTACAACAAAAGCATATCAAATATAATTTTATTGAGTGATTATCTTCACTTAATAAGCACTCAGCTGCCTGTGTTGGATGGAGCTGGGGAACAGAGTTAGTACTCTGTTACAGTAGTTATTCTATTATTATACCCTTGGTTGAGGCCCACCAAAGTACATCTATTTGTCTTTTCTCTGATTGGTTTGGTCGTCTCCCTCCCCTCCTCACCTCAGGTGGTGTGCCCGTCTGCATGATGAGGGCGAAGGTGGACAGGTGGTTGCAGGTGCACACGGTGTAATTGGAATTGGTCTCTGTGAGCTTACAGCCATCCACGATCCACCCGTTATGATTCCAGTACACACAGGTGAGCTGGCCCTCAGGGTCCACCTGCTGAGAAAGGGAGGGAGGCTCAGCACTCACCAAATCAAAATCCAAATGATTGATCCAAGATGGCGTTGCGCTAGGTCATAGTGGGTACTCCGGGTCCCAAACAATTGTGCTTTGTTTTGTTAGCATTTACTGATTTCCGCAAGCTGTCTTTAACTACCTCGCTATGTGTACGACTGCCAGACCTTAGTCAAAATCGGCAAACAATGCTGAATTCAACCAGATGGAGGCACGTTGGACCACCTGTGCCGCTTTGGTGTGCTCCGGACACCGTACCGCAAGACCAGGGCATCACCGGACAATGGCGACCACCTGGAAGGATGCCGCAAGCTGTGTGAGGAAGCGGAAGCGAGCTGGTATTAATGCTAGGCTAAAAGCTAACTCTAGCCGACCAGCACTCCCGTCTGTTTTCCTCTCCAACGTCCGCTCCGTCAACAACAAACTGGACTACATAACACTGCTCCTGACCTCCCGAAAGGAGATGGGACACAGCTGTACCCTCATCTTCACTGAGACATGGCTGCATGAGCGTATCCCCAACTCGGCCATTCAGCTGGATGGGCCAACCACTTTCCGGTCGGACAGGATTGCCACTTTGTCCGGTAAGACCCGCGGTGGTGGCCTGTGTGTTTACATCAACAAGGAATAGTGCATGAAAGCAGCGATCGTCTCTGTGCACTGCTCAGCACTCATAGAGATCTAGCGCTAATGCTAATGCCAGGGGGCCCTGGATAAACTCTACGGGAGAATCAGCAAACTACAGATGGCTCACCCCGACAGCTTCTTTACTGGACTCCAGCAACACACATTTAAAGACAGTACTTCTGAAATTCCACCTAAATTCACATAGCCACTTTATGAAAGGTGTAACTGTTTACAATTTACTTGCTCACTTCTGCCTGCCACTTTTTCCATTATATGTCTTGATGTTTTGTCTGTTTATTGTCTTGTGCATATCTTCACTGACTGGATGTAGCACCATGAGTCTCAGGGAAACATTATTTCAACCTACTACTACTGTATACTTGTATATGGATGGGCTGACAATAAAATCTCTCTTGACTCTTGACTTGACAAATCAATGGGTTCCACTGATGGAAACTGTGGACTACAGGGACTGATACACCATCAAAAGCTGCAGCAGAAGCACTCAGCCCTGGTCCCACAGTCCTACAGGTTCAGGTGTGAATGAGTAAAGACTGAAGTCATTGGACTAAGTGTTATTAGAGGTCATTTAGAATGAGAGCTGTGTATGAAAAAGGTCTGAAGGTAGTGTGTTATTAACGGGTAACTGTTATTGTGGGTTACTGAGAGATATAATTAGGTGAAGGTACAAAGTTTGTTTTAAGGGCTCAGTCAAAGGGAATGAAAAGGGTAAGGACCAACTTTTGTGTTTCCTGGGTATTAATGTTAGGTAAGTATGAGGAAGAGCTCAAACTGGTGTGTTATTCTGGGTCGGTGAGCGGTATGGATGGAGCAAGGACTCACCTTTAGGTGTCTCAGGGTAAAGTTGACTGGTTTGAGCAATGTTGTGTTTTTGGTATTGGAGAGGGAGGCAGAGACGACATCGGACATCATGGTCTTATTGGTCTCTCTTTCCGTGTGGAAGAATTCAGCCTTCAGCACATCCTCCATGTTGGCATAGGCTATGAAGACCACTGCTGCAGATCCTGCAGAAGAGACCAACAGAACCAACAGAAACTAGAAACTTACACAGGACACAGACCTTTATTCAAATGTAGGCTTCCCTTCAGAACTTCTAAGGAGCATAACCTACATGCACGAAGTTATAATGTTGTCTTATTGAGCCATATTGTGGTCATGTGTGTTTACCAGCAAACAACAATGATTTTTGACAACATCACATGAATGCGTTAAAAGGGTTCATTCAAATACTGAAATATCACATTAGTTACATACACAGCAATGTGTGATGTTAAAATACCAGATAAAAATGGAATAAAAAGATCCAAAAAGACAGAGTAATGAACAGAACACTGTGTGATTGGCTGAGGTGTGGATTAACTCACCATTGTTATTCTTAGCAATGCCGAGTAGATCAATTTCCAGAAGGTTGTCTCTGGATTTTAGCTGAGGTGTTTCTGTCAGGTTGGATTTTGGCCCAACGGCGAATGTTTGCACCTCTGACAGAAAGGCGATAAAAACGTGATTATGAATTTGTTGATTGTAAATGAACAGGGAGTGTTATCCATGGCTACACCGGGGCATCACTGTGTTATCAAGGGTTATGGTGAGATCCTTGAACAGGGAGAATGCTGCAGGCATATAATGTCAGTTTTGGCGAGATTGAGTTTGAGCTGCCAACTGTTCATTCATCTCCAAATGTCACAGAAGCAGGTATCTATGCTTGTGGTGATATGAACATCAATGGGTGGGAAGGAGAGATTGAGCTGTGCATCATCAGCATAGCAGTGGTAGGAGAATCCATGGGAGAATATTACTGAGCCAAGGAAGACAACGAAAACATGGATGGACCCCTGGGGCACTACTGTGATAATGCTGTGGGACAGTCCCACCACAAATTTAGCTCTGTGAGCCCATGCTGTATAGTTTTTGTAGATACTGGGTTACAGAGGTGTAGGTTCAGCTCTGTGGTAATTTTTCAGGCTGGTGTTTTCTTTTCTGGCAACTATCCTGTTCAGTGTCTGTCAATCCCTGTACTTGAGCTTTGATTTGTGACTGCTGTTGAACTTTCCTTTCTTGAGAACTTCCTGGAATCCTCATTTGGCTTATGTCATTATGATTTTCGATGCTGTTCCCTCTGACACATTAAGTATTTCTGCCGTTCCCGTTTTTGCCGTTGACCTCTTTCAAAATCTGTTAGATCTCTTTTGTTGCTTTACTCACATGTTAAAGTGTTGATTAAAAAATGTTTTCATGCCAGAAATAGAAAATGAAATGCATGTATAGACTCCTTTTAATTGCAGTTTTAATACTGCAAAATACCAAAGTCCATTGATGCATTTTTACACTGGTTTGATTGTTTATGTTGTTTATGGTCTGTGCTCTGTGTCTAAGTTGAGTCTAATTTTTCATTTTAGTAAACTCTGTGTTGAATTTTGAGTTACCTCACTTTTCAATTTGAGGCGGCATTTTGAATTTGTTGGCTTACAATTGAGCCACTGTGACCGTAAATGTATTTGGCAGTGCAGCATCATGGTAAGGAGCAGGGATAGCAACTGAAAGGTTGCTGGTCCCAATCCCTGCTTGGGCAAGGTACTTACCCCAGCACTGCCTCTGTAAATACCCAGCTGTATGAATGGATAACACGTAAAACTTGTAACCTATATAAGTCTCCATAGAAAAGAGTGTCTGCTAAATGACAGTAATGTAAAGTAATGAGTTATCTCTGCTTTTCTTGTGCTGGCTACATGCGGGTGTCTTGGCGGATTGCATGAATTTTGCTTTGATGCTCCTGCATGAGAAGTAAGGGATGTTGCGTTGAGGTGAACTTCACAGCATAAAAACACCTGAGCCCTCACTCAGCCCTGCCCTAATCTGTCACACCAATTCAGTATTTACTACAAAAACACACCAGAATCAACATAGCTCTTTCGCATATGACCTACAGCAGCAGATTACTGGAAAAGTATGTCATTGTTGAGATTCAGCCCTGAACACACAGTGATCTCTGGGAAAGCCTTAGGATCTGTTTGCCATTGGAGCAAAGGATCAAAAGGTCATCAAAAAGCGGGCTCAGGTCATTCATTAGGTATCATGTCAGATGACCACACCCACAGGCTCAAGGACATCATTAGGTACAAACCTATTTTTTCGGTAGAGAGGTGGATGCTGCTCTGGGTTTGCGTGGGCTTCACCAGCGCTAACGCCAGCTTCTCTGGGATCTTCAGTGCAACATCTATCTGCTTCTCTCCCACCTCCCCCTTCCACTGAGACAGCAGATCTACCGCACGCAGAGTCACATTCAGCAACATTTCCGGTGTCTGACCAGTGAGACAATAACACTGTTATAACAAAGTAATAACAGCAACAATGCCAGCAATACACAGTAATAACACAGCAATTAGGCTGTGTTCACACATAGCGTCTTTTTTTTTGATGAAAAACACTGGCCAGAGCATTTTTTCAAGTAAAAAAAATGCTGGCAGGGTTTTGTTTCTAAAAATCAGTTGAAAGAGTCTTTTGTTGCCATAACAACAGTAGCATGTACAGTAGCATGGTGTTAGAGATCTAGCTGGCTATACATTGCTGCAGAGCTAACGTTAGGTAACAGGCTAACGACAAGCAGTAAACACAAATACTTTCCAGAAACTCCTATGATTCGTCCAATTTGACTCCAAACGGCATCTTTATGATGAATGTTATGATACCGTTTAACTGTCATGTTGTGCAGTTCACTGTGCTCAGAAACTAGCACAATTAACTTCTCCACCGCTACCTTCTCCATCTCCACTTGTGATTGGTCAGCTATCAAAAGTTTAACTTTTTTCAGCTGAAAAAAAAAAAAAAAAAAAGCCCCGAGCTGCAAAAAAAACACCCCAAGCTGCAGAAAAAGACGCCGGCGACGGCGCTCAGGACGTTTCTGAAAACGTCAAAAACGTTACTCCATAGGATTATTATGTGAAACAGACACCGACAGCTTCAAAAAAGACACTACGTGTGAACACAGCCTTATAAAACTTTAACGTGACAGTTAAACTGTAATTATTAATTATGACATGAGAATGGCATAGGAAAAAAATATACATATACCACAGTGACAAATCAGTGTATAAACCAACATGGCATCTGCTGCTAATTTTTCTATCCAGTGAGACCCTCAATCTCCACAGACACACAGAGGAAGAGGGAGGGAGGGAGGGTGTGGAAGAAGAAGAAAGAAGGACTGTGGGTGAAGAAAAAAGACAGCGAGACAGCGAAAAAGAAAAAGACAGCGAGGACGCATCCTTCCACTGCAACATGGCTGCTAGTATCTGTGCAGAGCTACACAGCACTGTAAATATGGCAGGAAATACTGAATTCACTTCGGATGGAAGTACCAGTGAGCTGCTGTTGTCTAGCAGATTATCCAGAGAGTCCAGCTGGCACTGCTCCTCTGATTTACCCTGGAAGAGACGACCAAGCAGAGCTGATCATGTGGGGGAGGATTTCTGCAGCTAGAGAGGGCGCACAGCCCTGTCAAAACTTCTTGCAGGCTCACAGTGTTGTGCTAAGACTCATGTTTGAAAAATGTGAAGTATCACTGATGCAGACAATGCAAGCAGGAGTTTTGTCTCTGGTCCTTTTTCTCACTCTTACTCCCTGCTGTCTGGACCCCAACCTCCCTCTCATAGAATGAAAGCTCTCACCTTACATTCTCCTTCTCCCTCTGTCCCACCTGCAACACAAGTAATACATTCAGTTCAAACACAGACCTGTCTGTCCAGAGACAGTGAATGCAGGTAGTGAGGAGGAATGTAGTAAAACCTGGAACTGGAGCTCAGGACTGCACTTCCATTAAGACCCACAAGAAGGACAACTGTGACAACATCACATGACTGTCCCAGGTCAAAAGTAATAAATATGCAGTGTCACACTGTAATCTAAACCATCCTGACAGACTGGCTCTGGGAATTGATCACTGATCATTAATAATTTTCCTATGGTGATCAAAACTAAGTGAAAATATAAATCCAATGAAGAAATCAAGCATCTAACAGATAAATTTCAGTTTTTGTGTCATATTCTGGATGAAAGACAACATAACTATTGACAGAACAGAATGCAATAATATAGTTGTTAATTCATTTTCAAGTTAAGCTGTGATAATGGCCACAAATTCAAATCACTCAATAACTAAGCTTAAATGGCAATTATTTACTGCTAGCTGTCAAACCATCTGGCTATCAATGAGTTTCAGGTAGCAAAAATAGCTGTCTAAGATATCATAGCAAGCTAATATGCAAGTGAGTCCACTGTTACTGAATAAGAGTGTGCTAAATGTAATAACATCAAAAAGTGTGCGCGTGCATGTGTGTGTGTCAGGGTTTCCGCTGAGATTTTTTCTTGTCTTTCTCTGTCTTTGTCTGGAAAGAATTTATTTTGCTGGACAAATTTGAAACCTGAGGGTCACGTTTCAATAACAGTCTATGTTACAAACGCAAATATAATGTACAGCTAGGTTGATGAAAAAATGACAACGACCTCAAATCAGTTTGACTATTTAATGAACAGTAACAATTAAGCAATTAAGATTGAGCAAAACCTCAACATTAGCCGCTACAATGTAGGCTATTACGAAACATCTGTAACCTGTAACATCTGTAGCCTGTTTAAAAAAAAAGGCTAGGCCTACATGGAATCAAATGTAGCCTATAGGCTACCAGGTAGCATTTTATTTGCATTTACATTCGAATGTCAGCACGTGGTGAAACGTGGTGGAATTGATCTGGACCAGTTTGCTATCTAGCTAATCATGGCTGTTGAACTGTAGAATTTTACAAAAGCTTCGTACAAGTCCTACCACCAATTGGAGAAGACATGCCAAAAAATCCTCATGAATCAAAAAGTGTATGTGTGTGTGTGTTCATGTGTATGTGTGTTTGCTCATTTACCCTGCAATTTACAGCTCACCTGTACAGGTGGTGACGCCCAGCTTCCATTCGGGCCCCGGGCTGGGAATGAATCCCTCCTTACACTCGCAGGTGAAGCTGCCAGCGGTGTTGCTGCAGGTTGCGTTTGAGCCGCAGATTGTAGGGTTCTCCCTGCATTCATCCACATCTGCACAAAGCAGCAAGGAGAAGCACTACATTTCAAAGATGGTACTAATGTTTCAGTAGCTGTGCAGCTATGAATGCAACATTAGCTCTGGATGTGTGTGTCTGCCAAGTGACTAATTGTACATGTAGGGCATGTGTTTAATGAAAGGAGAAATGATGAAATGTCTGAGGGATGATCGTGGCAATCTATAAAATCTAATAGAGAAAATCTTTGAAAAGGGCTTTGTATAAATCTATGGCAGTGCACCCCAAGACATCCTAAATCAAAAAGTGTGTGTGTGTGTGTGTGTGTGTGTGTATATTTGTCCTTCACCTTGGCAGGGGTATGTGGAGTTGGTGAGAATGACCCCTGGGGGGGCTCTGTATCCATGGTCACAGGAGCAGCTGTATCCTCCCACCGTGTTGCTGCAGTTTGCGTTGGGGCCGCACACAGAGGTGTCTTTGCACTCGTCTATATCTGTGGAGAAGAACACAGCTGACACCTGCCCTGTGTGACACAGTCCTATTTAAACCCCACAGCAATAAAGTACTTAAATTCTCCTGCAACATATTTGTACTACTGAACTATGTACTGTACTTCTGAACTATGCGAAATGTAGAGTGAATCAGATCTTTTTTGATTTAAAAATCATTTACAAAACTGTTTGGACCCTATTTCAACAGTGCAAACATAACATTACAACACAAGCTGTTGTTAGTAATACTGGTATTTTGAAACTCAAAAGCATAACAGACGTGTGGAGAACAGGCCAAAAACACTTCTGAGTGAGTGCAACCTGTGTCCTGTTGTTCTCCCGGTAGCACTCAGCTTGAAATAGCATCTGTAGTCCATGTTATTAAAACCTTTCCAAAATTTAAAAATCCCTTTTGTTGAGACCAAGGATGGTATTTTAAATTCATTAGTTACAATTCATTATTTTAAAAAACTTAATATAAAATATAAAATCAAAACAACCAAGATATTCCATAGCATTCAGCTATCATGTGTACAATAAATAGATTTAGATCAATTTAATTAAACCTTTACATTTGTATTTTATATTTCATAGAATATTTCCGGTATGGTAGAATCTTGTTTTGATGTAGTGCGTTGTTTTAGTGCGTTTTAGAACTTTGTATTGCTGTGGAAGACCCATTCGATTTTTGTGTCTGAAATCTACATATCCATGAAATAAAAATCCTAAAAGATAGTATATTGCATGAAGACTAGTTAAACAATATGCACAGGCCTGACAGTGCAGCTCTTCCCAGTGCCGACTCTTGGCACGGGTGAATTACGTGGCTGCATAGGGCCTCTGTGGCCACCAGAGGGTGCTCTGATGACACCTTTTTTCATTTCATTTGCTTTTCACACAAGAAAATTTCTACAATAGCAAAGGAAATAAATAAGGGACCCTTTCTGAGGTACCTGTATGCACTGTTAGTAAAAAGGGTTCTAACTTGAACCAGGTTGGGTTCTTTGGCTTGTCATTGGGAAAGAACACTTTATGGATCTAGGTAGAATCTTTTCCCCAAGAAGAACTTCTTTGTAACCCTTTTTTTCTAAGAGTGTGCTCTTACTTTCTGTCAGTCACAAGTCACTTAGGATCAGATGTTTAACTGTCAGTTATGTATATCTAACGTCTGCTGTATGCAAATATACTCACATCTTGTATGTTTATGTTTATGTTTAAGAGCGCCTGCTAAATGACAAAAATTTAAATGTAATGTAAAAATTCCCTGTGGCTAGTTATGGGCTAAATGTAACTGTAGCATCCCCCAGCACAATATCATATTGTTATTCATCGCATATATGTATCACTGTTCATGAATTACGTTTTATGAATGAAAGAATAAAAAAAATTCTCACCTGAACAGACAACCCCAGCATCTTGAGAGTGAGGACACCTATTATCTACAGTCCTATTCTGTGAGCATTCCTCAATAGAGCCCTCACTGCCTGAACACTGAATGTCCCAGATATCCCCGGTCCCCGGTCCAAAGTAGCCATTGCCTTTAGCTTCTTTAGCACTCCCACAGCCCAGCTGTCTGCAGACTACTCTGGCATCATTCATATCCCAGCCATCATCACACACCGTGCCCCATTTTTTTTCGTGGAAGACCTCCACTCTCCCAGAGCAGGAATCAGTCCCATTGACCAGTCTGACCTGGAAAACACCTGATGATGACAGAGACAAAGAGACTGATAAAGACTGAGACCTTCCACAGCTTCAGGTTTAGATTCTCCTCTGCTATGATCGGGGGTCATATTCAGCTGATTGTTCACTCTGAAGTGTGCATAGCATAATCTAAAAGTAAACATTTATTGTGGCAAAAATGTATTCATTCATAAGCTGGTGTATGTATTCAGCATTGGGGTATCCTGCTACCTAAGAAACACATGAGTATAATGTTGTTACATTTCGTTTCATAAATCTGCAATATAATTCATGTATTTTTTTCTATGCATTGTTCCCCCATTGGAACTGCACATTAGGCTCCTTTAGCATCCCTTAAACTCACACAGGAGCACTGAAGCATGAAGCACACAAACTGCTGATGCACTCAAAACCAACAGACAGACAGACAGACAGAGGGGACCTGCTCAGCTGTGTGTTCAGAGTGAGGGGCAACCACTGGCTTACCACTGGGTTACAAAGTATGGCAAATGCGGCAGTGAAAACCATGAGAAGCTTAATAACGCTAATGAAAACATAAACTGTGTAACGTAACATGCGTGCTACACAGCATAAACTAAGTCACGCTGGGGTGTAGTTGGAAATATTTTAGAAATTATGTATGAAAGGGTTAAAATAAATTATCAGTTTTTTGTATGCTTTGCCCCAACCATTGCTTTTTTTGTGAGGGGCATTGGCCAGCTTCTCGACAGCATGTGTCCCCATATATCCTACCTAACCCCTCTGGTTAGGCTCCTCCTCTACATTTTGGGCCCTTAAATACAGTTTTGGAGCTTGAGCTGATGTGCTACATAGTTTTGAGTAGTGGTGCCCCTGCATTGCTGTATGTTTCTTGTAGCTCTATGCATATGTGCAGCTGAGATCAACTGAGAATCATATTACATGACAGTAAGCCAAAAATACTCTTATAAGTGGACTGCTTATGTATATAATCAATCACTGTCTGATGGGTCTATGTACTACGTTATATGAATGACAGAATAAGGGGAGGTTCTCACCTGAGCAGACAACCCCAGCATCTTTAGAGTGAGGACACTGAGAAAGTCCAAACGAGGGGTCTGAGCAATCCTTGAGAGAGTCCTCATGGCCTGAACATTGAATATTACCCATCCAGACTTTCCCTTTCCCCGGTCCAAAGTGGGCATTACCTGGAGCAGACTTAGCACTCCCACAGTCCACCTCTCTACAGACCACTCTGGCATCATTCATATCCCAGCCATCATCACACACCGTGCCCCATTTATTATCGTGGAAGACCTCCACTCTCCCAGAGCAGTTATTATTCCCATCGACCAGTCTGACCTGGAAATCACCTAATGATGACAGAGACAAAGAGACTGATAAGGACTGAGACCTTCCACAGCTTCAGGTGTAGAATCTTCTCTGCTATGATCGGGGGTCATATTCAGCTGATTGTTCACTCTGAAGTGCGCATAGCATAATCTAAAAATAAATATTTATTATGGCAAAAATGTATTCATTCATAAGCTGGTGTATGTATTCAGCATTGGGGTATCCTGCTACCCAAGAAACACATGAGTGTAATGTTATTACATTTCGTTTCATAAATCTGTAATATAATTCATGTATTTTTTTCTATTCATTATTCCCCCATTGGAACTGCACATTAGGCTCCTTTAGCATCCCTTAAACTCTCACAGGAGCACTGAAGCATGAAGCATCAAATCTGCTGATGCACTCAAATCCAGACAGACAGAGTGAGCTTGCTTAGCTGTGTGTTCAAAGTGGGACAACCACTTCCAAGCAGGTGTTTGGAAAGAAACTGAGGAATGTGTTTTGAGTGTCTCACATGCGCAAACATATTAGCAGAAAATGTCTTAACCACTGTCACTGCACTTCCACTCTTACTGTCTGCAGTTTGTTCCTCATTTTCATTTTCCCATACTTTCCTTCCTTTTTAGTCTCGCCACCACCTTTGAATCTCCCCTTACTGTTGTTATGGGTGGATGTTGGTTGTATGGTTATAGGTTTTTTTTTCCTGGGTTATTGAAACAATGACAGAGAATGGCTAGAATTCAACAAATTTATTATTTCATATGATTGTTAGTTACAAAGGTGTGGGCAGCATGTCTAGTTAGAAATTGTTCATATTTAGTCATTATGCCTGTGTGTTGAAGAGTGTGCAGTTCCACAACTGACATGCTCACCGATCTGCTCTGCCCCCTTCCACAGCACCAGAACACCCCCTGCAGGAGAGAGACAGTAGTTTGGTTGGAGTAAGTTTCTGAGCATTAACCCCTTGCTTTCCCCTACAGTGAGTGGGATTCTCATGCTTTAAATACGGAGTGAGGCTACCTGGGAGGCTGAATCCAGGCTGGGACACTGCTGTTGTACCCCCACTGACCCCTTAAAAGCCAATTTCCATAAAAAGATTAGGCAGAGATGTCAGCTTTCTAGTGACAGCTATCTATACACTGGCTAACACATTAGAATACACTTTCATTGAGACTCTTCTCATCCAGTCTAATTTGATAATGACTGTGATTTTGCTGTCAGTCTAATTAATTGGTTTTTCTTTCTTTCTAGCACAGAAAGCCAGATTACAAACATGCCCTCTCATGTGCTAGAATATTTTTTAAGTCGGTTGAGAAAAATAAAAACAATTCTATCTTATGTTTTGTCACCGTTGTTATGTTGGTTAAATCAAATACCCCCTATCTCCTACTTAACTATATAAAAAATGTAATGGTGTGGTTGTAATGGCTTTTAAACGTATTGGTTTGGCTGTAATGGTTTAACGCACTCGCTAGCTTTACCTGCTAGTTTGTACATTGGCCAACCTTTGGAACTTTGTCATGCAGCGCTTCTAATATTGTTGACTCTGTATGGTTTTTCACTCGTGTGATGTATTGTACATCACTTGTGAGTTGCTTTGGATTAAAGTGTCTGCGAAATGAATAAATGTAAATGCAAAAGTAAATACCATCACATCACCTGTTCCACAGATTGCATCAGTAACAGACCATGTCAATTCTCCTCATTTTCAGTTTGTGAATAACCACAGGGAATCAGCACATTATTTACAAATAATGGTCAATATGGACATATTTATTGAGAGAACAAATATTCTGTGACTTAAAAGAGACACTCTCTCTCTTAGATTCAGCTGATTTCTTTTATCTAAGACTGAGATCTTCTCTACACACTTCCCTGGACCTCAGTAGTTGATACGGACACTTTGGCTGACTGGATAAACACAGGCAGTGAAAAACAATCACAACTGCATATGACATTTGTCTGCACCACCTCAGAAAATCAGAAGAACTCGCAGTCCAATTTGTAGCATACACGGCTGACGCAGGAAGAATATAGTCCAGCAGTCCTGAACCCGTTGGCATTTATTGAAAGACAATTCATTTTCCTATCTGAGTCAAAACCAAAAGAGAGCGCTGCCTTGCCACACTGCCTTTGGCTGAGAAAGTCGCCCTGAAGTTCTGGGACCAAGAATCCCTAATTAAACGGAAAATGACAGTCCTGAGTGTCAAGACGACTTTGCCCGTTCAGATAAACGAAATTTCAAAGTTTCTTTTAAATTTTACAGTTTCTTTACTTGACGGTATTAGTCCGTCAAGATAACAGCACCGGGATCTGAATGAAATCCCTCAGACGAAGCTGGCGTTGAGTTTATGCTGTTTTTAACTTAATACAGTTAATAACTTGTTTTAACGGTAAATATTGTAGCAATATGTACAGCTAATGTAGCTCACCTCACCGCCCTCCTCGGCTCGCGTCTCCCCCAGCAACCGAACCGTAACGGTCACACAGTTTTGAATTTGTAACTTCAGTTATATCCGCAGTTTGTTGGGATAATTATGTGGAATCTTATGGAAACAGTAATTAATTCCTGGTGACCGAAATAATGATGCCATTGAGGTAAATGTACGTTTCATAAAACTTACTTTATATGTAATAATAATAATTAAGTCCGTCAAGCTAACGTGACTGGTTCCTACCTAATTAACTACGCCTGACTCGGAGCAGCGCTTCAGCTGAATGAAATCCCCCCAATGAAGCTGTCCTCAGTCTCCCAAAATAAACACATCACCCTGTGTCCTCCCTGACGCTGCTGCTGAGGAGGGTTTCTGTTTTTACGTGTAAGTAGGCTAATTACCAGATATGCAAACTCATCATCTTTCCAACGAGAGTTCTTTGCAAAACTACGCTTGTGTGCCTCCCACTTGTCATTTAACACTTACTGTGTTTCAGAACACAGGACTGAAGTATTGCAACATTTCCTTTTGGTAATAGCCTTGCACATTATATATTTATTGTAAACTAAAATTAATTTGCTCCTGAATTTAATCAACATTTGGCCAGACCTCTAACTTACAACTCAACATAAGTGTTACTTTCTCATTACAAACAGAACATTTTAAATAGATTTTCAAGACTGTTGATGTCAGCAAGCTGTACTTGTCTTTAACTTGAGTCTTTAACTTGAGTTAAAGTTTAAGGGCAAAATTGGTTAAATGCAGACATGAATCATTTTGTGATTAATGTAGAAATGGAACTTCAAAATTCATTTTGAACTGTACTAATTTCAAATTACAGTATAGTATGGTGACTTGAATTAGCCTACAGATTCATTATATTACAGTAACACGTTTTAGCTGCCAAATCATTTCACACCAACTTGGAATTGAAGAAGGGCAATTTAGAATAATTTCATGATTTTTGATTTGTTTTTTTCATTTAATGTTCATCATTTTTCAAAATTTTCCAAAAGTGCCAAAGTAATCACACATGGTAGGAAATGTGTATGTATGCTCCAGTAACTCTTTAAAAGAGAAAATTAAATCACTGAAAAGCAAACAGAACTGAGAGAGGATAAGCTGTGAACATTTTCAGTCCTTGGGACAGTTATCAATTATTTTAATAATATAAAACCCCATGAAAAAAAAACAAAAGTGGGGAGTTGTATTACATACATACTTTAGTAACCCTTAATATAATAAATCTACTAATTAATAAATAAACGGTGCATCGAGAACTCAACTCAATCTGTGATGTAAATGCTTGATAATATGATATGATAATATGAGTTTGCCGTCAACAACCATCATACCAAACCAGTTACAATTTCAAAACAAGTCACTCTGATAGTTGCTTGCTCTCACTGAAACATATTAGCACCAAGCGCCGTCTGACTTGTTAATGCTAACTGTACGTTGTGTGTGTGCTTATCTTGATGTAATGACAACAAATCAACAAATCAAACAAATAAAACCAGTAGCACCAAAGCACCAGACCAATGAGCATACTACTTCCCCAAATGTGACCTCATGCAAATATGACCAACAGGGTGTGTTTTTTTCTTTTCTTGTTTTTCTTTTTATTTCATTTCATTTAGCGAAAATGTTTTCCCTTTTAATATGATAAATATAAATTAATTAATAAAACACAAAGTTTAGCGCCAAAGGCCTGGCTTGCGAGGGGGGGCACAATAACTCATTGGGGGGGGGGGGGGGGGGGGGGGCATGGCCCACGAATGCCCCCCTTGACGCCAACTCTTTATCACCATGTCTTAGTACTTCTGCAGCGTCTGCACATTTATTAGTTTATATACTGCAAAATAAAATCTCCCACAGGGGAAGCACTGTAGCCTACACGCATGGTGCTCATTATTGTTTGCTATCGTAATTGTTATTCAATGTATTATATCATATTACACGCTAAGTATTATTTATCATCATGCTTTTTTCCTTGTAGGCTAACTGTTAATGTGTATCCTAAATATACAGAATCCCTCTGTGTACATAGTTGGCACCTTGTGACCTTGATTTATTTTCTAAAGAAGAGATTTGACCTTGAGGAGATATATCCACATCCATGTCCAGTCTTCCACTGATAATCTCTAGACGAGTAGGTATTATTTTTATTTTATAGCTTCTAAAGTATTGGGAATTACCCAAAGTTTGTTGCACAATTAACAAAAGGACTATTAACAAAAAGATGACCGATGAACATGACCATTTAGCTGACACACATTCGGGGTGAGAACTGACTTATAAGCAATTTTTTGTTAGGCAAACCGTTGCACAACAGATAAATTTATAGTTGGGCCATTGATCTCTATGATTGTGATTGTGCTGTCGCTGTATCTAGCTAACTGGCTCTTTACTTAAAGGAAGGCTCTTTCTGTCATGGAAGGACACATTTTCATTCCACAAGCTTGCCCTCTAATGTGCTACTGTAGATAATCTACATCAATTCTAGTTTCCATTTTAAGACCACTGCTAAATAAAACATTATGCACCTCTTGTCACACCTCTGTGTCCCTTCAGCAATAATTAATAGGCCATGTACTGACTTCCTCAGTTTCCTTATATTTGGAATAAATATCAAGCCCAATATGATGCCAATCCTACTATGCACAAAGAGAAGTAGAAAAGGATACATTCAATGAGGATGTAAGCATTCCATGACTTAAAAGAGAAATTCTCCTCCTTAGATTCAGCTGATTTTCTGTATGTAAGACTAAGGGATGCCCTGAACCCCAACAGTTGATACTCACACTATAACTGATTGGATAAATGTAGCACATATGAAAAACACTCACAGCTACAAATTGATGTGTCTTGGAACATACTCATACCTCATGTACAGACATTTTAATGAGGGAATATGAGATGAAACAATTCGGTTTCACTCCAAACATGAAAATGATTGAGGATAGTCCTGAAAAGTCCCACATACCAGCAGCTAGATTACAAGATAACACACATGGCAAATGGCAAAAAATTGTTCAACTTTTCTATCACTCCCAGAATTTTTTCTCTCACACCATGTAATCTCACACTAGGGATCGACCAATATGGTTTTTTCAAGGCCGATACGATAATGATTATCTGTGACAATTAAAAAAAGGACGATAACTGATATTTCAGGCCAATATTTGAATGCTATTAATTTTTTTTCCCGGTGTGAAAGGAAATAGGCTGTGACAACATGGATTTAATTACAAACCCTCTTTACTTAGTCATATGTTTTCAGGCATAAAGTTAAATAAAGAGCAAAAAGATCAAATGAAAATCCTTTCTCAAAGATAAAAATAAACTGAAAATTGCAATAACTAAAATGACCACATTTGCCATTACATATCTGTGAGGGTCGCATTTGAGCTGCAGCGTGTGTGCGAGGGTGTGCAGGTTCGAATGAGAAGGTGTAGGAGAGAGACAGGGCCTACTAAAAGGGAGCTAATATTGATGTTGTGGGTAAATTCCTCTATGGTTATCTTATTTTGGCTATGCAGCAGATGCCTATCGCTGTTTCAAAAGCATTCAATTATCGGACGAACGATGGTAATCATTGCATAAGAAATAAAGCGAATTGATACATCATTTAGGCTGCATTTTCATCATAACGTATGAAATATCAAACCTTAAAACTAGCCTGCGTGTCCACACTTTTTCTAAAGCTGCGGGGAGATTCTATGAGGCCATTTGCTAAGTCATTTACGTGAAAAATGGACAGGTCATACAAAAGTAGGGTACCGTGTGGAAGGACTATGATAAAGTTAGCGAAAATACTGTGAAGTGCAAACTATGCTGCAATTTTTTTATTTTAATAACTAGACTTCCGTGATGATGATGAATCCAAATGAAGAAAGAACAAAGCGGCAAACGGGTATTTGCCATACATTCTGACATACAGTGCAACCGCAAGCAAGCTGAAGTTTGATTTCGTGAACGGTTGCTCAAATGACGACTGTAATTCAGAAGGGCTGTGCTTTAGGGTAAATTTCCTTGAATGTTTCATTTGAAAGAATACATATACATTACTACTTGTTAAATGTGCAGTGTCAAACTGTTGCAACTTATAGCATTAAGTGCACCAATTAGTCCTTATTACAAATCCTTATTTCTTTTATGTTCCGAACTTTTTTTTTTTAGCTTAAGCGTAGACTATTTATACTGCTTCAAAAAGGTCCAGTTAGCTTACTGCAATTTGGCTAACTGCATGGTTTGAGCACAACGACCCTTTTACTGGATACTTACCTTCCATCCTTGTTTCCAGCAGCAGGTCTGAGAAAACGTTTGATTTTCAAGCTCAGATAACGTCGTCTGTCTCGGCCAATGAGGGAATTTTGTGGAATGTTAGCCATACCAATAGCAGTTTTTCTGACAGAGGAGATGCGTCGGGATAGTACACGCATTGCTTTTAATTTTTTTTTTTTGGTCGGTAATTTAGATGAAAATATACCGATGACCGATAATCAAAAATTTGCAAATATCGGCCCCGATTATCTAAAGTCCCGATAATCGGTCGACCCCTATCTCACACCCACTGTAATTTCTCAGTGTCTCTATGACAACGTTATGTTTCGACTACAAAATTGATTCTCTGGTTTTAACGTTCATTCTACAAAACGGTCATGATGGAATTTTATTATCTTAGACGGTGTATATCATGAAATGCCAATTTCACATCTGTGCCTCTTTGATAAGACTAAACAGGGAAGCATTGTTAATCTGTAGAAAGCATTTTACTTTTTCTTGTCATGTCAACTACACTGAATGCACAACAGAAGTTCTGGATTTTTCAGTGATTAAAAGTGTTAATACTCACAGAAAAGGGTGGTGAAAAGGTCGATTTTCATGACTGATGGTCTGACAGTTCCTGCGTGTCAGTCAGACAGGGACCTCTCACTCTTCTTCAGTAGGAGAGTGCTGCAGGGTGAATATGCTTTTACAGGAACAGATTTGCCTTTACAGTATGTTATTGTTTCAGTGAGTTAATCATTAATGAGCACCCTGTGACGCTGGAAGTGGAAGGTTCCACCTTACTCTTCTGTCTCGAAGGAAGAGAAAGAGTCAAGTTTAAATCTGTAGCCGTGCATAAGGTATGACAATACATACATTGGGAATTATTGCCGCAAGATCCCACTACATTTTACTGACAGAGAGAGAGAGAAAGAGAGAGAATTTAACTGATCTTTCACTAACAACTTTAATTGAACTGGGAGTAACAACACAAATATTTTTTTCAGTGCAAACATAACATTTCTAATTGCTGAACTTATCAAACTGTCGTATAATTCTTGTGAACTTTACTGATTGTTGGCCAAATTTGGGAAAATGAAATCATAATTAGTTTATATATTTTTCTAACAACATAAAACATGTATAGTGTGGCAAAAAAACACTACAGGCTATTAGCTCGTTTAAAGATGAGTAGTTTGAGAATCTGAGAAAGAACAATTTTGAATAATTTTACAATTTTCAGTTTCATTATGAAAGTTAATTCATTTTTTTAAGCACCATAGCGGACATCTAGCATGAAAATACTGCTACACAGGAAAACCTAATCCATTAAAAATGAATGGAATCAGAAGATGAATATTGGTGAACATTTTCACAGCCTTTGGTTTAATTGTGACAGGTATTAATTATTGCTAACATGAAAACAACAGAGTGGGTATTTTCATTTCATACACACTTCAGTAACTCTTAGGATGTTAAATGTACTCAATTATCAAAACAAATGGACTTTGAAGGTGACCAGTTGCAAACACGTTCACAGCCCGTTAGCTTGTCTAACCCTTGACACCAGCTTGAATCATGGAGAATATTGAAGTAACAGCCACAATGTATATTTGGATAAATTTCCATGTGTCATACTTTGCATATCTTATGTCTTGTGTTGCTTGTGTGAGATGGCGTTCTATTTGGTTATGAAAACAACCATCTTTAAATATATGTGTGTGTGTGTGGTCACAGGGATAGCCATAACTCTTGAATATTACAGGTGCAGAACTACAAAAAAACATACAAGAGAAATGTCCAAAGTAAAATGAGTTGCTGACATGAAACATTATGTTCTCCTATCAGTGTGTACAGAATGGTTAAACACAGGCTACCTTTACATTCCCTGCTGTTTCACTACATTTGCAAAAGGGCCATGACCTGTGCAGCTGGTATAATACAGAGGGGGAGGCGCAGCGCTGAAACGAGGGACTGGTGAACTGGTGGATGAGGCCTGGTGGGAGCATCGGGTCCTTCACTGAGCGATCTTCTCTTTCCAGCAGCTAAACCCCCTACTCTTCCATCACCATGTCTTAGTCCTTCTGGAGGTGCAGCAGAACGCCTCCCTCAAGAGCTTCTGCAGCCTCCTGCTGATCACGGCCAGGTCCATGGCTGTTCTTTGGAAGATCCTCACGGTCCCGGCCTCCCACAGGACCTGCTTCATGGTGTTAGTGACCCTCTGCTGGAGCTGGAGATTCCTCCAGGAGGGCCATTAGGGACACTCAGCAATGAGGGAGGCAGTGTGCATGTGAGTGAGGGAGAGCAGAGACAGAGAGGAGGGAGGGAGCTGGGAGAGAGAGAGGGAGAGGAGGAAGAGGGCGGGACCATTTCAGACATACACATCTATCAAATAAAATGTGTTTTGAAGGTGACCAGTTACAAATACTTTCACAGCCCTAAGTTTTCCTAACCCTTTGTGACACCAACTTGATTTGTGAAAAACAGCCACAGTGTATATTTGGGAAAATTTCCTTGTATCATAGTTTGCATATCTGTTTCGTATTGTGCTACTTGTGTGAGATGGCATTGTATGCGACAATGAAAACAACCACATTCAAAGGCATATGTGGTCACAGAGAGAGCCATAACTCTTGAATATTATAGGTGTAGAAGTAAAAAAAATTGAAAGAGAAACATAAAACATACAAGAGAAATGTCCAAAGTAAAATGAGTTGCTGACATGAAACATTATGCTCTCCTATCAGTGTGTACAGAATGGTTAAACACAGGCTACCTTTACATTCCCTGCTGTTTCACTACATTTGCAAAAGGGCCATGACCTGTGCAGCTGGTATAATACAGAGGGGGAGGCGCAGCGCTGAAACGAGGGACTGGTGAACTGGTGGATGAGGCCTGGTGGGAGCATTGGGTCCTTCACTGAGTGATCTTCTCTTTCCAGCAGCTAAACCCCCTACTCTTCCATCACCATGTCTTAGTCCTTCTGGAGGTGCAGCAGAACGCCTCCCTCAAGAGCTTCTGCAGCCTCCTGCTGATCACACCCAGGTCCATGGCTGTTCTTTGGAAGATCCTCACGGTCCCGGCCTCCCACAGGACCTGCTTCATGGTGTTAGTGACCCTCTGCTGGAGCTGGAGATTCCTCCAGGAGGGCCATTAGGGACACTCTCAGCAATGAGGGAGGATCCCAGAAACAGCCTGTGTAGGGAGATGGAGGAGAACAGAAGAACAGAGTTTGAGGAGAAAGCACTCCACAGCAAACACACAGTGTGCTCCTTTTTCTATTCTGTAATGATGAAAGTCTTTCTTTATGATAACGGTGCCATGCTCTCAGTGACCTTTTTTAGCTGGAAATGAAGATCCAGAAATGTACAGTTAGGCTTTTCATGGATGTGCTTTGGCTCTTGTCTCTCTGTAATCCATATGATTCCCTCAGTTTAAAGGCCCTTGGTTGGGTTTCACTACCTTCCAGTTTATCCTCCAAGAGGGTACCGCCAGTGGAAAAGAACACACGTTTCACACCTTTCCTGTGCACGTTTGCCTATAGATTATATTTACTCAAAGGGAGACTGAACAAATTACCTTTGCAGCTGCCCTTCAAAGCTTTGTTTGAACCCACATGCACTGTGCTGTCCCTACAATGGTGTCACAGTGTAATGTAGTGGGTCTCTGCAGTGCTGACAGTTACCATGGAGGAAGAACATCTGTGTGTTCAATCCACAGTGCAGCTCCCCACTCTGTAAGACAGTGCACTGTAACGGCCAGCAGGGGGCGCAGTGTGTATGTGAGTGAGGGAGAGCAGAGACAGAGAGGAGGGAGGGAGCTGGGAGAGGGGGAGGAGGAAGAGGAAGAGGGCGGGGCCATGTCTCTCCACACACAGCTGCTGACACCCTGAGCTGCAGACTGATGTAAAGACTGAACTGAACAGAGGAGGAGAGAACAAACTGAGACAGAGAAAGAGAAAGAGAAGGAGAGATACTCTGTAAGGGAAAGGACTGGAGGCACTAGGAATAACTGGGAGTAACTGGGAGCCAGAGCTCAGCATGAGGAACCTCCTTATTGTCACCTTCTCTCTAATGGGTTAGTCCAAGTTTTTCTTAACCTCAACACATTTCACACCATTAAAATATTTTGCTTGGCATTGTATTATCAAATAACATTACACTCAACTACATTTAACAAATGTAAAAAAAAAAAAAAAAAAAAACCTGACCAAAAAAAACCTGACAAGTATTCACTAAACACTGTTACTGAATAATTCATTGAAGCAATGTGACAGCAACAATGCCCAAGCATTCAGAGGGATTTGCTGACAGCATTATGCTTAATGCCATAAGGTAATGCCAGAGACTTCAAAAATCAAAGTATGCTTGATATGAGAGATTCATGTAATAAACACAATTCTTCATACATATTTACAACTGCAAATATCCACACAAACAGCCAGGCACAGATCCATTAGAAGGCATGAGGTTTTTGGTAGAAGTTTGTTTATGTAACTTAAAATCTCCATGCAGTGTCCAGTACCAAGCAAATATTCTTTTTTTACATGGGAGGATGTTATATCCACATATGTATGTATTTTAATATTATATTTATGTAGCAAAAACTACAACCCAATAGTAAGATAAATCTGGGGGTGGACCCTCCAAATCACCAAAGCTGGGTTCCCCAAAAGGCAAGCGTCCAGAATAACTGGAACAGGAGGCTGGTGTATCAAAAAATATGTATCTTTTATTTTCACAATCCAAATTTAAAAACAGAAGAAATCATTTCTATACCATGGGCAACAGTAAGCTAGGCTTTCATATTATCCGACTAGGCGAAACGGGGGCATAAGGGGCTTATCACGACCAAACAGTGCTTCACGCTACAGACTAGACTCAGGTATCAGGTGGCAGAATAACACCACCACAAATTTCACTGCACTCCAATAAGTACAAAGATAAAACCCAGGCCCCACATCCATTACACAAGTGTCAAGCAGGCCTGAATGCCCACGCTAAGCCCAGCGTACATACAGTAAATTTTGTTATCAATACTAATAAAAACTGGTGTATTGTATAAAAGCTCATGCATTAGGCACACACAACGACAGTGGCCCAGTAACCCCCAAACATTCACAATAATAGTTAAAATTTACAAAAGCTAAAACAGCCTTGGAAGACGGTGGCCTCACGGCTAGTAAAAAGTACAAGTATTCCCAAGGGAGTCAAACGCGCCCTTCAACCGGAGCACCAAAATCCACCGATGTTTAAAGTATTACCCGTCAATTACAACCCTCAAATTTTCAACGTGCAATCACCAGCCATGCACGGATAAAAGGCACTTTCAGTTCACCTCTATAATGGGAAAAGCAGTGGCGAGCGAGTGGACCACTTCTTTCTTTCATGGTGTCCCCATCACGTAGCTATTTATTTTCACACACATTGGCTGACTGCGCAATGAAAAAGAGAGAAAAAGCACACACGGTCTTAAAACAAAGACAATATGCTGTACACGGTGTTTCAAGCATTACTTTTTGGAACATCAAAGTTACTACCTGAAGCGGCGGTCCTCCCAAAAATCTCCCCCTCACTCTCGTGCGGAAGCAGCACCTAAATAGCGGCGCTGGTCAAGCTGCAAACGACGAAAAAAAAACCCCCTCACACCGGCTGCCTCCCGCTGCTCGCTCGGTGCCGAGCAGGCTCGCAGGGTCACACGCACAAGTGAATGGGGTCTCACACCGCCTTGCCTGCAACGCTTCCACACAAACGGGAACTTGAGTTCGCCGCACACCCACTGAACACAGCACCTGTGTCAGCTCTCACTCCCCACTTTTCCTCTCCCATCTTCCCCGCGGTCTTAAAGCTATACCGGCTACATTTATTTTAAGTACACAGTGTATTTTCGTAATGCTGTGATGTAGCTCTTTTTACAAATCGCGTTTGCGTTCCACAAGTGTAGCTGAGTGATATAATATTCTCCTTATTTGATTGACAGCTCTGTGCTGTGTGAGCTCCATCACAGTGACTGGATATGAGGGAGGAGCAGTCAGCATCAGGTGTGATTATCCACAGGGTCATGAAGACAACAGGAAATACTTCTGCAAAGGTGGGAGCAGGTTGCTCTGTAAAGATCTAATTGGAACTAAGAAACAGAACACTTGGGTGCAAGATGGCAGATTTTCCCTGTATGACGACACTGTAAGGAGATACTTCACTGTTAAAATCGGCAAACTGACACAAGAGGATGCTGGGATACACTGGTGTGGAGTTGATATAACTATGAAGTCTGACTATAACCATGAAGTACAGCTGAAAGTGGAGAAAGGTAAGGGTCTAAATCCTTTTCTTGCTAATCAGTTTGTTCAGTTTGTGCAGAGAGTTATAACTGATGCAGTGAGTCTATTGTAGCGTGCAGGTGTTTATGTTAGCGCTAGTTACCACAGCCCTGTGTGATGGACTGAGGCATCTGCAGCTCTGTTCAGTATGATCCTTCTTTCCTGCAGCTTTATTGGAGGCACTTTGCTCTCTTACTTTGTAAACCATTCTGCATAATGGCATAAATTACTGAGTTTAAATTGAAATAAATATTTCTATAGCTCACAGTCCCTAGATTAACCAGCTACTGAGATGTAGTACACTGAATACTGTATGCATATGTAGCAGAGCTGAAAGTAATACCCTCTGTGAGTTATACATAATGCCAGTAACATTAGAGTAGCAAGTAGCAGAGCACTTTCAGTAGTGGTGTCGCTCCCTGAGACTCCGGTTAGCTGGCGTTGTTGCCTATGGAGTCAGGGGCAAATTGCCTTTAGCTCCACGGGGAACTATGTTGGTCATTAGAGCTGGTTGTGAGATGAGGACGGGGGCTTGGAATTCGCTCACAGAGTTGCTCACCTCTTTCATGTTCACGACACATGCAGAGTTCTGCTGAATTTAGGAGATGTAAATGGCTCGTTTGGTTAAAACTGCATGATAGAAACAAGTGTCCACACTTTGACCCAGTGACACAGGTTATCAATGTCTGATCTGTTCAAGTATAAAGCAGGTTAAAATGAAAGCAATATCTCACGTCATTTGGAGAGATCACATGAATATATATCCAGCTCATGCAACAATTTTAAAATAAAAAGATTTGCTACAGCAGCTGTCAGGGCACAGATAGGACTCACAAGCAGACCAGGCGTACTCAGGTTCCAAGATGTTTTATTTGAATGGGAAATCGCAGGGCAGGTTTGTAGTGGCAGAACAGGCAGGGTCAAAGACCAGAAAGGCAGTCCGAGGCAAAATGAACGAGGAGCGGGGATCAGAAATAGGAGCAGGCTGTGTCAAACCGGGCAAGCAGGCAGATCAGGTAACCAAGGCAGGGCAGCGGGCAGGGACAAAGTCAGATGTCAGGCAGAAATCGGCACAGGATCAACACAATGAGTAATCAGGTGAGTAACAGACAAAACTGAGACAAGCTGGCAACAAGACAGAGACAAGCAGGGAATATAAAGGGCTGGGCTGACGAGGAGATGGAATGCAGGTGGGCGGGCAGGCAGGTGGAGACGGTCAGGAAATCAGGTCTTCGGGGACAGGGCGGAGAGTGGGGCAGGGCTGGAACACATGGGAACTGTAAACAAAAGCACATGGACGACACGGACAGACAGAGAGAAACACCAGAACAACAGCTAGGGGGCCGAAGTACTGACAGCAGTACTGTGATCTGAAAGCTCAAAACCCCAGCAGTGATAAACAGTAAGAATCAGTGTAAAACCCGCTTCTGCAGAGATCATGGACAATAAATACAGCATTTGAGGATTTCTGTGTTAGTGGACCTTCACAGGTGTGTGCTTTTAATGACAGGTATTTCCATTATGTTCACAAACCTCAGATGCTGAAGGATCATGTGGATGAGACTTCCTGTTTACAAATACAGTTTACAGGTACACACATTGCATTCATTTCATGGATGAGCGAAGGTTCAAACCACCCAGAAAAATAGCACTTTTTTTGAGAGTAAAACTTTTGAAAATGAGGTTTGTGGAACTGATACATGGATGTTCAGTTATCTCTCTTTGAGAATGACCTCTTTCTGTGGATTCTGACCAACACAGTTTTTCACCGCAAAGTATATTTTGAAACTATGTCGTGTTCATAATCATTCATATGCTTGTATGATTGACAGTCCCACATTCTGTGGACTCCATCAATGGATATGAGGGAAGAGACATCAACATCAGGTGTCATTATGCATTCAACCATGAAGCCAGCAATAAATACTTCTGCAAAGATAACATTGGTTTGAATTGTAAAAATCTAATCAGAACTGGGAAAAAGAACACTTGGGTGTCAGATGGGAGATTCTCTCTAAATGACAACACTGGAGGGAGATTCTTCACTGTTCACATCACCAAACTGACACAAGAGGATGCTGGGAAGTACAGGTGTGGAATTGATACACCCGCTTACTCTTGCACCTACGGAGAGTTTGTGCTAAAAACAGAGAAAGGTAAGAGTCTAGATACTGTTTTTCTACCTCATTTACTCCCTATTACACTAAATGGAAATGGAAACTGTTCACAGTGCAGATTTTACTTTATATGATGCAGCTACTGTCCCGAAGGAACTCACAGATAATCTTCAACCATTATTTTCCCCCTGTGCTTGCCTGTCCAATGCACTGAATCAATGAAATGACCAAAACAATGAATCAAAATTTGAACATCTTTGCTAATTTTTCACTAAAAACCTAATACATGCGTCTGCATTCTAGATGTCATTTTACCATTTACAGAGAACACATGACGGTTGTGTACCACCGGAGGTTTTAATTTGGTTGCTTGGAAGTGGCATAGATCAGCATGTACTTTTTAATAAAGACCACTCCGAGGTGCAACTTTGTGTATTTAAAAGTCGCTGTGTGAAGAAATGAGTGTTCCGCATATAATGCAGAGCAATTGCTTTTAGGGGCTGCAGTACAATTTCAGTGAGTGCGCTGTTACTGAGGGTCCTGCTCAGCATGGATCTCTAACTCTGCTCTTTAGGGGCTGCAGTACAATTTCAGTGAGTGCGCTGTTACTGAGGGTCCTGCTCAGCATGGATCTCTAACTCTGCTCTTTAGGGGCTGCAGTACAATTTCAGTGAGTGCGCTGTTACTGAGAGACCTGCTCAGCATGGATCTCTAACTCTGCTCTCTTTTCCCAAACTGTCTCTCTTCCTTTCCCTCTCCCCTACAGCTCCACCCACAGCCCCCCCAGCAGTGACTCAAGCATCTCCACCCCCCACATCACCCCCACATCGGATTAGTGACGCTGTCCCTGACCCCCAGCACCCCCAAACACCAATACCTGCTACAGAGGGGAGGATTGAGGGGGGGTCACACAGACACACCCCTGCAACAGGTAGACTTAATGAAGGCAAGAGTTGGGTCTAGGCCTGTTGCTGGGATACAGTGTCAGAGGAATAAATGGCAGTCACAATAATTAATTAAAAAATCAGCAACATTAACTGTACATCTGACATACATGATACAAGAAAGCAGAAGTATTAGCATGAGCTCTGTGCGTCATGAAGAAACATCACTTTTATGTAGGTCATCTGCAGACACATTTATAATTAACATTCATCTCTACTTCTTAGAATGCTCCACACTCTCATCTCTGTCTCTTCCTCTTTTCACACTTTGTGGTTTATTCTCATCAGAGCATCTCTCTCTTCTCCCCTCAGCTCCTCTTCCTGACTCTGACAGCTCTGCAGCTCCTCTTCCTCACTCTGACAGCTCTGCTGCTCCTCTTCCTCCTGAGGAAGATGCTGCTCATACAGAATCAGGTACCAGATCCTCGTCTAACGCAATGCAGAAAGACGTGGTAGAAAGTGGGGTTCAATGATTTCGTCATTTCCTCATAACTTAGTCGCTGTTGCTCTAGTAACTGTAGTCTATAGTTCTCATATAACAGCTGTCAAACACATTGATCAAAAGTGTCAACCTCTGGTTTCTAATAGCAACATTGTAAACAATGAGCACTGAAGACATTCATGATGACATGGAACATCATTAAAATTGTGTGAAAAACAGTGAAAATAAGTGCTTAATATCAATATAGAGGCTCTTTGAGCTGAGGAATTGGAGTAAGTTCTGCATTCTGACACAGAGAAACATCACATTTATTTTTGCAGATAACGCCGAGGTATTCTGGTTTGGTCTCTTCCTCATAACTTGGTTGCTGTTTCTACAGTAACTGTATATAGTTCTCATGTAAAAACTCTAAACCACAACAGGAAAAAGTGTGAAAATCTGGTTTTCAAGAGCATGGAGGTGTGGGTCATGTGACTTTCTCTAAAGGGAGTAATTGGCTGCTGGGCACACTGCAGCTGGTGGAGGGAAAGCACACCTTCAGAAAGAGGGGCGGGGCTTAATGTACAGCCTAAAAATTTCATATGAAGTGATAATGATTTCTGTTCAGTAAACTCCCTTCCTGTAAGTGACACGTAAAGTGAGAGCCTGGTAGTTTGCAATTCAGCTGTAGAGCTTCATAGTTTACGTGAATGTCAGTGTTGTCGAGCAAACTCATTAGATTGAATTCCATTTCACTACATTTATTTAGTAGACGTTCTTAACCAGACTGACATCCAGCACAAGAGAACAGAAGTGCATCCACTACATTACATTAATGCCATTTAGCCAACACTGTTACACTGAGTGACTTACATAGGTTACAGGTCTACATGTTACCCATTTATACAGCTGGATATTTACTGGGGTAGTTGTGGGTTAATGACCAAGGGTACAGCAGCAGTGCCCCAGCAGGGAATCAAACCAGCAACCTAATGGTTATGCTCCTCCTGCTCCTTACCACTATGCTAGACTGCTGCTCCTGCAAACAAGACTCAGATATTTAACCCTCTACGTAATTAACCCTTTGTGATCATGCAGGAGGACCCATTTTAATCTCAGCATGTTTCAGAGCTAAGACTTTACTCCCTTTGTCTGCCAGATCCACTGCTGTATGTCAGTCTGGGTCTGGGTGCCACTGCGTCAGTGCTTGGAGTGGGCCTGTTTATATTCCTAAGACAGAAGAAGAGAGTCAGGAAACCACCAGGTGAGAGTCAGAAACACACACACACACACTCTCTCTCTCTCTCACACATACACACACACAAACACACACACACACACACACACACACACCTGCACAGTGAAAACTCTATGTTCCTCATTCATTTCACATTATCAAACTTTCGCATACAGGATCCAGATTGCACAATCTCCCCACTGAGACCATGCAGAGGAAATGCAGAAGGAGGTGGCAGAAAGTGGGGTTCAATGATTTTGTCTCTTCCTCATAACCTAGCTCTAGCAGCTATAGTCTATAGTTCTCATATAACAGGTGTCAAACATATTGGGTAAAAGTACGAGCCTCTGCTTTTCAAGAGCAAAATTGTAACCAATGAGCACTGAAGTGTAGGTCATGTGACTTTCTCTAAAGGGAGTAATTGGCTGCTGGGCACACTGCAGCTGGTGGAGGGAAATCACACCTTCAGAAAGAGGGGCGGGGCTTAATGTACAGTCTAAAAATGTCATATGAAGTGATAATGATTTCTGTTCAGTAAACTCCCTTCCTGTAAGTGATGAAGACAGTGAGAGTGTTTGACAGTTCAACTGTTGAGCTTCATGGTTGACAGGAGTGTCAGTGGTGTAGAGCAAACTCATTTCACTACATTCATTTAGCAGACGCTCTTATCCAGAGCAAGCTTCAGCACAAGAAAACATAAGTGCGTCCACTACATTACATTACTGTCGTTTAGCCAACACTGTTACACAGGGTAAATTACATAGGTTACAATTTTACATGTTGCCCACTGATACAACTGGATACTTACTGAGGCAATTGTGGGTTAATTACCTTGTCCACACACACACACACACACACACACACCTGCACAGTGGAAACTCTATGTTCCTCATTCATTTCACATTAGCAAACTTTTGCATACAGGATCCAGATTGCACAATCTCCCCACTGAGACCATACAGATGTAAAATTTATGGAAGTGTGCTCCCTCTGTTGGGCATTAGTGGAAATGGAAATGCTTAATTAAATCCTTGAAGACACCAGGCTGACTTTCACCACTTAATGATCCCATCTTTTGGTCCTTCAGTTCATAGATGTTTTTACGGACAAATTGAGTATAGCTGGAAGTCACACAATGCAAATTATTTTTAAATATCAAACATACAGGTGTAAAATTATATCCAGCTGAATCAATTGAATCAGAATGTTGTTCACATCGAAGAAAAAAGCACCAACATTTCATAATAATTTACCCTATTTACATATTACAGTCTGTAGTATTTATGAATTCAGACAATCAAATAAGATTAAATTAGTTGGGAAGAGAGTCAGTTTTGTCAAGGGGACCGAACTTTGTTTTAAAGTCAGTATCGTGTTCAGAATTACCTGTGCTGTTGCCTTGCATCTCCCTCCTTTCAGCTCAAAAGCAAACATGCTTTGACTTCTGTCACATTAAATGCGGATTGGTGCCAGGGAGGGAACTCATCAGCGGTGTTAATGGCCTGACAGACCTGCCCTCAGACCTTCTCTCAGTAGAGGCTCGTCTTGTAGCTGTGCTCAGTTCTCCTCCCCTTGAGTGTGTAGCTTCTTCTCGCTGCTGCCCTTATATTTCCTGGTGTCACTGCTGCCCTTGACACTGTAGGTCACTAGAGGCTTCTTTCTGCACTTGAAGATACAGGAATATTGTGCACTGCGCTGGTCAGGTCATAATCTAGTTCATGTCTGTTAAAAATTGTCAGGATCCAAACATCAACCCTCGTGTTTCCTGAGACGATCAGCAAACAGAACCTTCCCATCTCTTCATCCTGATGTTACTAGATGGTGCTCTTGCTCTTTCTAGTCTCCGGCTCCCTATTGGTGGAATGGACTGCCAATCAGCAGGAGGACTGCACAGTCTCCTATTATCCTCCATCGTCTTCCATATACCTGCCTCTTAACCTTTACTCCCCTTTCCTCTTTAAGACTAAAACAATATTGTTTCTGGAATGTTATTCATCCTGAACTTCACATAATTTATTTATGATGGATTTCATATGAAACATTTGTTGCATTGTCGTGAGATATTAAAGCAATTTTGTTTGAGATTTGTTCATTGTTGTAGTTACATTTTTGTGAATTGCCATTCATGCTGTTGTACTGCTGTGTGTAAGTGTAAATGTATAAATGTTGTGGCTGAAATGAAATGTTGTTTGCTCCACAGTGGCCCCCTCTTCCACCAATATGATCAACAGGATCAACACTGCAGGGGTGAGCTGGGGGGGGGGGGGGGGGGGGGTGCAGAGTAAGATGGAGAGGAAGTGCTTGGTATTTGGGGGGAGGCTGATTCTGATATTTGTACAGGGTCTTTAAGCGGGATATTCAATCAAACATGTAATTTCCTATTTCCATGTGATATGGATTAGAGACGAGTGAATAAAAAGTTGATTGGAATCTTTTAAACTTTAGTGTTTAGACAGATGTGATATTGGGTCAAACCTCAAAAAATTGTTGTCATTATTTTCAGGCTGCTGACTGTGAATATGAGGAAATCAAGGATTCAAACCAACAACCACATGCAGACCCTGCAGTCACTTCCATCCACTGCACAGCCAGCTCATCCAGAGACCCTCCAGACTCCCTAAACTACGCCACCGTCAACTTCCCCAAACGCCCAGACTCTGAGGATCAGTCAGCCATCACCCTCACTAAAGACTCCACTGAATACTCCACTGTGAGCTTCCACACAGACCCTCCTAACTCTGATATCTACTCCAATGTCAGTTCACCCAAATGCCCAACAGAGGACTCTGCCAACTACTCCACTGTCAACTTGCCCACGGACTACTAACTCTCAGAATATCACTCTGCTTCTGTTCAACTTTAATTTTATTTGGAGACCTCCTACATCTTCTCTACTCTACTCCACTGTCATATTGGCTTGGCCTGCACTTCATCGCACTCTAATGTCAGTTTGATGGGGATGTAATTATCTGTGGTGTCTTGGTAAGTGACTGATTTAAAAGCACTGATCTCTTACAAATAATTTTAAGTATGATTTGATTTTTATGTGTGGAATTCAGAGAAAGTTTAAGTGGACCTGAATATAGAGTAAGAGCACTGCAGAAGATATAAAGTACTGGAGATATTAAAGTACAGAACCACATTACCCATAATGCACCTGGCTGTTGTATACCAGTTTAATTCTGTGACTGAGCTCAAGCTGTATCTCTTTTAAATCTTGACTTCTGCACCTCTTTTCCACTTTCCTTTGCTGTTTGCATACCATGACAGTATAACAGCATATTTTTATATTGCCGTATGCTTCAACTATATGTAACGGGTGGGACCTTGCTGCGTTGTGTATTAGATATGATGTTACGAGGGTCAGCGAGCGAGCGAGTTTTGAACCGAGGTTCTCACTGCTCGCTGCTAACCCCTTACAGCCAGCGTCGTTGCCAGTTGAGCTAAAGGCAAATTGCCCTTAGCCTGTCGGCAACAACGCTACTTAACCAGGTCTCGGGGGAGTGACGTAGCCGCTGCAACCGCTCGCCTACCTGCTACCCGCTACCTAAGGCTTTACGCAGGACTCACACGAGCTAATCACTTCAGCTCTGCTACATATAGAGCAGAAAAACATTTTCACAGTGGGCTGAGAGATTTGTTTGTGTAGATTTCACTGCCATATGTTCCCATTGGTGCGCTGCAAATTTCCATTGTTGGAAAATCAACCCAAAATTGGGGAAGTGACGGGAGTGTCCAGTGAAGTTACTTTGTTTCTGTGCTGCTGTGTGGTCTCTTCTGTTGGGTTCCTCCTGCTCACCTGTTACATCAGCACACCTGTGCAGAAGAGAACGCAGGAGCTCTGGGGTTACAGAGCTGAGGGAGAGCTGCTGACTGCTCTGTTTGTTCAGGAACCCATGAATGTGTTTTTCAATAGCATGACAACATGTAATGTCAAGAGCAACGTCATTGCTATGCATATCCTTGCTCATAGGGGCACTGGCACTCTCCAATGTCAATGCTGAATCCTAAACTGTGGTGTAAAATACACTATTTTTCTTAAAGTTAATTACAACAGTTCAGATACGATGGAAATTCTAACAGTTTGAATTCAAAATCACAAACTGAAACATTCAAAAAAGTTGAACAAATTCATTTTCAGTGTAAATGCGATTTGAGCTTCACTTTATTATATAGCAGTCTACAGTGTACACTGATAATAGTAGAAACTGGCAATAACAATTTCAGTATATTCATCTGAAGAGTAAGTGTTTAAAATAGAAGGATGAAACACACAGATTTATTTTATTGCTTCTGGCTGTTATGCATGAAACTTGAGCACAGGGAGATGAAACACAGAAAACAGATATTGGATGATCGTACTGCAGCCAGGAAGTGCAGCTTTCAGAATATCTGGGAAAGCAGTGACCCAGAAAAGGTAATAGTGCGTGACCAAGGCTCTGCCCAGATTAGGCCATGCTTCTGCTTCACATAGACAACATCACCTTTTTTCAGGACAGTCATATATGTAGACAAATTACTAGCAGTGGAGGGTGCAGCGATTTGGGAATGAGACACCATGACTTCAGAGCCACGGACTACCAGATATAAGGCATTATTGTCATTTCCACGACCACTCTGATACGAAAAGAAGAACTGATAGACTCCGCTGACTGGAGCGGTGAAGACACCAGAGTATTTGTTGTATCCTCCACCGATGTTCAGGGTCACATCAGTGTATTTGATATGGTCGACATAGCCTGAAAGAGATGTTGGCATTGAAGCGAAGAAGTGGACAGGAGGACCTATGGAAAAAAAACAGGGAATACAGCAGGATAAGGATTACACAGTCAATTCATACTGATTCAAAAATGCTGCCAATCCAACTAGTAAATGCCCTTGTTTGCATTTAAAATTTTGCATCTGAGTGAAATGAATGTAATTTCCACCTTGGTGCTGAGCTTGTAATCTCTTTATCACATACACAACAACTGTGTTTTGCTATATCACAAAACACAGGGGGATTTTATTGGTAGTTTTCTTGATCTTTTTTCAGCTTTTCCTGTGAAATGCCACTATTCTTTGTTTGTTTGTTTGTGTGTGTGTGTGTGTGTTTGTGAAATGTCAAGCCATGTGAGAGATACTGACCTCGATGCGCTTGGACACCTGTCTGTCCCACCTGTAGATACACAAACTTGAGGTCACATTTGAAATGTACTTAAGGCTGTTCTGTGAAATACAATCATAATCTTACACTTGGCTGGCAAATACTTGCAAAATCAATATTTATTTGGAAAATGAACCCCTGGGAAAGTGTTAATTTGGACGTACTAACCACAGCAAATAAACCTGAATACACACACACACTGCAAGATCGCTCAGTCTAACACTTACAGAGTATTATTGTTAAGTAAGACAGTGTACAATACCACTAGTCTAATGCCCTCACCTATATATTCTCATGCTGATACGTTTTGTAAAAATGTGATTCAACGTAACCTTATTTACCATAATTACTCTATGCTTTTAAAGAAATCTAGAGTATCTAAACATTAGTTCATTATGCGCCACCGAAATAACACTCAGTCTTCAAAGATAACTAGAATTGTCTGAGGTGCTCTAGTTTCATTAAATTTTAGGCATTAATATGAATATTATACACAGAATTAAAAAAAAAAATCAGTGGAATTGAATCTCACATGTAACATCAATACAGATGTGCCCATGCTTTTGTATGGATGCCCCGATATGAATCAGTGTATCACTACACCCCTAATACACACAGTAACACTGTGATTTGATAAACCACTATAACATCCTCCACAGTATTTCACGCTTCATATTGCATTCTCCGTTCAGCTGCAGTGTCTTATGGTTAAGTTGCTTTTAAAGGATCATGGAGGAGAATACTCACATTCTGTGCACTACTTTCCCCCAGCAGTGCCACCACCAAGTAAACAACAGTGACAGCCTGAGAAAAACAGAAAAGAAACCTGTCTGCATATATATGTACAGTAAGTAACAAATTATATGGCATTTGTTTCCTTGCATAATGCAATGCAGTTACGTTGTATGCGTAAAAGTGTGAATTCAGATTTATAGAGAAATGCACTCTTACCTTGACATGCATTGTGCTGAAGATGCCCAGAAATTTAACAACAAGCCTGTTGAATGCTAAAGGTCCTGCTTCAGTCTGAGGACCAAACAATCTTTAAGGGATTCAACAGGAACATCGCTTCATGTGAAAAACTGATGTGAAACATATTTGCTCGTTGACTGTCACAATGGCTGTCATATATTGGGTTTGGGAACTACGCTGTAGAATTTTGGGGTGGTTGATGTGAGTTAATCCCCTTCATTGCAAAGCACATTGTGATCCATGAAATGTGTGATATAAATGTAACCCAATCACTATTGTTATTGTTACTATTATTATCAATTATTTTACCCCTACCATTCAAAAAATTGATAGTGTACAATGAAAATTACCGCTTTTACCAAAAGCTGTTACTTTAAAATCACAACAGAAACAATTTCAGTCAATCATTGCTGGTGAATAAATTCATATGAAAAACATAACTCACCTGTCGAAGACTGTTTTGATAATGACAACAGGAGGTATTGCTCAGGTATACTCTTCTGGGTCCCAGACAGCAGCCTTTATACTGTTTTGGTGGAGGCTGGCGGTCAAAGAATGACAGCTCACAAAATGTTGTATCTACAACACACCCTTGATAGTTATCAACCAAGATCCTGTTCTGTGTAATTTACCTGTTTGCACAAGAACTTCACCATTTCGCTTGAAAAGATAAGGCACAAAGCAACCTAAGAGAAACACTTTTACTTCCATTCTTTTGTACCTATGACCACATTTAAGTGTTTGATTTACCCACATAGATATAAAGGATTTTTTAAAATTTTCCTCCAATTTTATTTGATAAAACAAATATTCGAAAAATATTTTTGAATTACTTCATGAGCGTAAATACCTTCCCTCTCTATTAAGTTGAACAGTATGGTTGAATTTTCCATTGATATTTACAGGTTAGTCCATGAACAAAACCCTTTCTTGAAAAAGTACCATTGCAGAACCCAGAAATTTAACATATGCCATAGTAGGCTGATTATGTGGCTGCCATGTTGTCTATGACCTGCAACTGGCAGTGTCACATGTTATTACTGCCATATGTTGCATATTTTAAATTACCGTAAAGCACCTGTCACCAATTCATGTTTATAAAGATTAGGTAAAGCTCGGGTTAAAGTCCAGTCAATTTGGCATAAATCCAGGTTGGGGCAGCATGTACATTACAAGTCTGTGGATGGCCAATTTTTATTAACAATATCCCAGTAACACAGAATTTTAGTAAATAAACAAAGTCACCCACAGACTTGTAGCTGCAGAATGATTCATCAAAATTCCAGATGACTAAGCCTGTGATATAAATACTGAGGTAGACAAAGAAATTTATACATCTGGGCAAAGTAACAATTTAAGTTGCATTTAAGGATCCAACCAATCCATGTTCAAATCCCTGAGTAACTGGCAGCCTTGAGGTGTTGAGTGGGGTTAAAAACGTCATTGGGGTCATCAGAATTTTAGTAAGTAAACAAAGTCACCCACAGACTTGTAGTTGCAGAATGATTCATCAAAATTCCACATGACTCATGATAACAAAAACATCTGAAGACTGAATCCATTTTTTAAAACTAAGCCTGTGATATAAATGCTGAGGTAGATAAATTTCAACATCTGGGCAAAGTACCAATTTAAGTTGCATTTAATGATCCCATCTTTTGGTCCTTCAGTTCATAGATGTTTTTACGGACAAATTGGGTATAGCTGGAAGTCACACAATGCAAATTATTTTTAAATATCAAACATACAGGTGTAAAATTATATCCAGCTGAATCAATTGAATCAGAATGTTGTTCACATCAAAGAAAAAAGCACCAACATTTCATAATAATTTACCCTATTTACATATTACAGTCTGTAGTATTTATGAATTCAGACAATCAAATAAGATTAAATTAGTTGGGAAGAGAGTCAGTTTTGTCAAGGGGACCGAACTTTGTTTTAAAGTCAGTATCGTGTTCAGAATTACCTGTGCTGTTGCCTTGCATCTCCCTCCTTTCAGCTCAAAAGCAAACATGCTTTGACTTCTGTCACATTAAATGCGGACTGGTGGCAGGGAGGGAACTCATCAGCGGTGTTAATGGCCTGACAGACCTGCCCTCAGACCTTCTCTCAGTAGAGGCTCGTCTTGTAGCTGTGCTCAGTTCTCCTCCCCTTGAGTGTGTAGCTTCTTCTCGCTGCTGCCCTTATATTTCCTGGTGTCACTGCTGCCCTTGACACTGTAGGTCACTAGAGGCTTCTTTCTGCACTTGAAGATACAGGAATATTGTGCACTGCACTGGTCAGGTCATAATCTAGTTCATGTCTGTTAAAAATTGTCAGGATCCAAACATCAACCCTCGTGTTTCCTGAGACGATCAGCAAGCAGAACCTTCCCATCTCTTCATCCTGATGTTACTAGATGGTGCTCTTGCGCTTTCTCGTCTCTGGCTCCCTATTGGTGGAATGGACTGCCAATCAGCAGGAGGACTGCACAGTCTCCTATTATCCTCCATCGTCTTCCATATACCCGCCTCTTAACCTTTACTCCCCTTTCCTCTTTAAGACTAAAACAATATTGTTTCTGGAATGTTATTCATCCTGAACTTCACATAATATATTTATGATGGATTTCATATGAAACATTTGTTGCATTGTCGTGAGATATTAAAGCAATTTTGTTTAAGATTTGTTCATTGTTGTAGTTACATTTTTGTGAATTGCCAGTCATGCTGTTGTACTGCTGTGTGTAAGTGTAAATGTATAAATGTTGAAAATGGCTGAAATGAAATGTTGTTTGATCCACAGTGGTCCCCTCTTCCTCCAACATGATCAACAGGATCAACAGGACCAACACTGCAGGGGTGAGCGGGTGCAGAGTAAGATGGAGAGAAAGTGCTTGGTATTTGGGGGGAGGCTGATTCTGATATTTGTACAGGGTCTTTAGGTGGGATATTCAATCAAACATGTAATTTCCAATTTCCATGTGATATGGATTAGAGACGAGTGAATAAAAAGTTGATTGGAATCTTTTAAACTTTAGTGTTTAGACAGATGTGATATTGGGTCAAACCTCAAAAAATTGTTGTCATTATTTTCAGGCTGCTGACTGTGAATATGAGGAAATCAAGGATTCAAACCAACAACCACATGCAGACCCTGCAGTCACTTCCATCTACTACACAGCCAGCTCACCCAGAGACCCTTCCGACTTCCTAAACTACGCCACTGTCAACTTCCCCAAAAGCCCAGACTCTGAGGATCAGTCAGCCATCACCCTCACTAAAGACTCCACTGAATACTCCGCTGTGAGCTTCCACACAGACCCTCCTAACTCTGATATCTACTCCAATGTCAGTTCACCCAAATGCCCAACAGAGGACTCTGTCAACTACTCCACTGTCAACTTGCCCACGGACTACTAACTTTCAGAATATCACTCTGCTTCTGCTCAACTTTAATTTTATTTGAAGACCTCCTACATCTTCTCTACTCTACTCCACTGTCATATTGGCTTGGCCTGCACTTCATCGCACTCTAATGTCAGTTTGATGGGGATGTAATTATCTGTTAATAAACACTGTCTCTCTGTGGTGTCTTGGTAATTGACTGATTTAAAAGCACTGATCTCTTACAAATAATTTTAAGTATGATTTGATTTTTATGTGTGGAATTCAGAGAAAGTTTAAGTGGACCTGAATATAGAGTAAGAGCACTGCAGAAGATATAAAGTACTGGAGATATTAAAGTACAGAACCACATTACCCATAATGCACCTGGCTGTTGTATACCAGTTTAATTCTGTGACTGAGCTCAAGCTGTATCTCTTTTAAATCTTGACTTCTGCACCTCTTTTCCACTTTCCTTTGCTGTTTGCATACCATGACAGTATAACAGTATATTTTTATATTGCCGTATGCTTCAACTATATGTAACGGGTGGGACCTTGCTGCGTTGTGTATTAGATATGATGTTACGAGGGTCAGCGAGCGAGCGAGTTTTGAACTGAGGTTCTCACTGCTCGCTACCAACCCCTTACAGCCAGCGTCGTTGCCAGTTGAGCTAAAGGCAAATTGCCCTTAGCCTGTCGGCGACAACGCTACTTAACCAGGTCTCGGGGGAGTGACGTAGCCGATGCAACCGCTCGGCTACCTGCTACCCGCTACCTAAGGCTTTACGCAGGACTCACACGAGCTAATCACTTCAGCTCTGCTACATATAGAGCAGAAAAACATTTTCACAGTGGGCTGAGAGATTTGTTTGTGTAGATTTCACTGCCATATGTTCCCATTGGTGCGCTGCAAATTTCCATTGTTGGAAAATCAACCCAAAATTGGGGGAGTGACGGGAGTGTCCAGTGAAGTTACTTTGTTTCTGTGCTGCTCTGTGGTCTCTGCTGTTGGGTTCCTCCTGCTCACCTGTTACATCAGCACACCTGTGCAGAAGAGAACGCGGGAGCTCTGGGGTTACAGAGCTGAGGGAGAGCTGCTGACTGCTCTGTTTGTTCAGGAACCCATGAATGTGTTTTTCAATAGCGTGACAACATGTAATGTCAAGAGCAACGTCATTGCTATGCACATCCTTGCTCATAGGGGCACTGGCACTCTCCAATGTCAATGCTGAATCCTAAACTGTGGTGTAAAATACACTATTTTTCTTAAAGTTAATTACAACAGTTCAGATACGATGGAAATTCTAAAAGTTTGAATTCAAAATCACAAACTGAAACATTCAAACAAGTTGAACAAATTCATTTTCAGTGTAAATGCGATTTGAGCTTCACTTTATTATATAGCAGTCTACAGTGTACACTGATAATAGTAGAAACTGGCAATAACAATTTCAGTATATTCATCTGAAGAGTAAGTGTTTAAAATAGAAGGAACATAGTGAAGCGTTTATTGCTTCTGGCTGTTATGCATGAAACTTGAGCACAGGGAGATGAAACACAGAAAACAGATATTGGATGATCGTACTGCAGCCAGGAAGTGCAGCTTTCAGAATATCTGGGAAAGCAGTGACCCAGAAAAGGTAATAGTGCGTGACGAAGGCTCTGCCCAGATTCCGCCATGCTTCTGATACACATAGACAACATCACCTTTTTTTAGGACAGTCATATATGTAGACAAATTACTAGCAGTGGAAGGTGCAGCGATTTGGGAGTGAGACACCATGACTTCAGAGCCACGGACTACCAGATATAAGGCATTATTTTCATTTCCACGACCACTCTGATACGAGAAGAAGAACTGATAGACTCCGCTGACTGGAGCGGTGAAGACACCAGAGTATTTGTTGTATCCTCCACCGATGTTCAGGGTCACATCAGTGTATTTGATATGGTCGACATAGCCTGAAAGAGATGTTGGCATTGAAGCGAAGAAGTGGACAGGAGGACCTATGGAAAAAAAAAACAGGGAATACAACAGGATAAGGATTACACAGTCGATTCATACTGATTCAAAAATGCTGCCAATCCATCTACTAAATGCTCTTGTTTGCATTTAGAATTTTGCATCTGAGTGAAGTGAATGTAATTTCCACCTTGGTGCTGAGCTTGTAATCTCTTTATCACATACACAACAACTGTGTTTTGCTATATCACAAAACACAGGGGGATTTTATTGGTGGTTTTCTTGATCTTTTTTCAGCTTTTCCTGTGAAATGCCACTATTCTTTGTTTGTTTGTTTGTGTGTGTGTGTGTGTGTGTTTGTGAAATGTCAAGCCATGTGAGAGATACTGACCTTGATTCACAAGGATGCCTGTCTGTCCCACCTGTAGATACACAACAGTACTTAAGGTCAACTTTAAATTGTACTTAAGGCTGTTCTGTGAAATATTAGCAGTGATTCACAATCATAATTTTACACCTAGCTGGCAAATACTTGCAAAATCAATATTTATTTGGAAAATGAACCCCTGGGAAAGTGTTCAGTTGGACGTACTAACCACACCAAATAAACCTGAATACACACACACACTGCAAGATCGCTCAGTCTAACACTTACAGAGTATTATTGTTAAGTAAGACAGTGTACAATACCACTAGTCTAATGCCCTCACCTATATATTCTCATGCTGATACGTTTTGTAAAAATGTGATTCAACATAACCTTATTTACCATAATTACTCTATGCTTTTAAAGAAATCTAGAGTATCTAAACATTAGTTCATTATGTGCCACTGAAATAACACTCAGTCTTCAAAGATAACTAGAATTGTCACAGGTGCTCTAGTTTCATTAAATTTTAGGCATTAATATGAATATTATACACAGAATTAAAAAAAAAAATCAGTGGAATTGAATCTCACATGTAACATCAATACAGATGTGCACATGCTTTTGTATGGATGCCCCGATATGAATCAGTGTATCACTACACCCCTAATTCACACAGTAACACTGTGATTTGATAAACCACTATAACATCCTCCACAGTATTTCACGCTTCATATCGCATTCTCCATTCAGCTGCAGTGTCTTATGGTTAAGTTGCTTTTAAAGGATCATGGTGGAGAATACTCACATTCTGTGCACTACTTTCCCCCAGCAGTGCCACCATCAAGTAAACAACAGTGACAGCCTGAGAAAAACAGAAAAGAAACCTGTCTGCATATATATGTACAGTAAGTAACAAATTATGTGCCATTTGATTCCTTGCATAATGCAATGCAGTAACGTTGTATGCGTAAAGGTGTGAATTCAGATTTATAGAGAAATGCACTCTTACCTTGACATGCATTGTGCTGAAGATGCCCAGAAATTTAACAACAAGCCTGTTGAATGCTAAAGGTCCTGCTTCAGTCTGAGGACCAAACAATCTTTAAGGGATTCAACAGGAACATCGCTTCATGTGAAAAACTGATGTGAAACATATTTGCTCGTTGACTGTCACAATAGCTGTCATATATTGGGTTTGGGAACTACACTGTAGAATTTTGGGGTGGTTGATGTGAGTTAATCCCCTTCATTGCAGAGCATTGTGATCCATGAAATGTGTGATATAAATGTAACCCAATCACTATTGTTATTGTTACTATTATTATCAATTGTTTTACCCCTACCATTCAAAAAATTGATAGTGTACAATGAAAATTACTGCTTTTACCAAAAGCCGTTACTTTAAAATCACAACACAAATAATTTCAGTCAATCATTGCTGGTGAATAAATTCATGTGAAAAACATAACTCACCTGTCGAAGACTGTTTTGATAATGACAACAGGAGGTATTGCTCAGGTATACTCTTCTAGGTCCCAGACAGCGACCTTTATACTGTTTTGGTGGAGGCTGGCGGTCAAAGAATGACAGCTCACAAAATGTTGTATCTACAACACACCCTCAATAGTTATCAACCAAGATCCTGTTCTGTGTAATTTACCTGTTTGCACAAGAGCTTCCCCATTTCGCTTGAAAAGATAAGGCACAAAGCAACCTAAGAGAAACACTTTTACTTCCATTCTTTTGTACCTATGACCACATTTAAGTGTTTGATTTACCCACATAGATATAAAGTATTTTTTAAATTTTTCATCCAATTTTATTTGATAAAACAAATATTCAAAAAATATTTTTGAATGACTTCATGAGCGTAAATGCCTTCCCTCTCTATTAAGTTGAACAGTATGGTTGAAATTTCCATTGATATTTACAGGTTAGTCCATGAACAAACCCCCTTTCTTGAAAAAGTACCATTGCAGAACCCAGAAATTTAACATATGCCATAGTAGGCTGATTATGTGGCTGCCATGTTGTCTATGACCTGCAACTGGCAGTGTCACATGTTATTACTGCCATATGTTGCATATTTTAAATTACTGTATAGCACCTGTCACCAATTCATGTTTATAAAGATTAGGTAAAGCTCGGGTTAAAGACCAGTCAATTTGGCATAAATCCAGGTTGGGGCAGCATGTACATTACAAGTCTGTGGATGGCCAATTTTTCTTAACAATATCCCAGTAACACAGAATTTTAGTAAATAAACAAAGTCACCCACAGACTTGTAGCTGCAGAATGATTCATCAAAATTCCAGATGACTAAGCCTGTGATATAAATACTGAGGTAGACAAAGAAATTTATACATCTGGGCAAAGTAACAATTTAAGTTGCATTTAAGCTGTCAGGACCCCACCGCCCTAGCTGTGGTGTTTTTGTTTTTTCCCTGTCCATGTGCTTTTTGTTTTCCTTGGGTTCCAGCCCCGCCCCGCTCCCCGCCTGGTCCCCGCCCACCTGATTGCCCCATTACCTTCACCTGCCTGCCTGCCCACCTGCATCCCATCTCCTCATCAGCCCAACCTTATTTCTACCCTGCTTGTTCCTGTCTTGTTTGCCAGTTCGTCTCAGTGTTTTTTTTGTACCTGTTTAGTTCCCGCAGTATTTCTGATTTCTGATTTCTCCGTGTTTGACTCTGCCTGCCCTTCGTCTTCATTTTCTGCCTGCCGTCTTGTCCCGTTGCCTGATCATTTGCCTGCCCGGTTTCCGACCCTGCCTGCTCCGGTTCCCGACCCTGTTTTTGTCCACGGATTGCCTTCCGGTTTTCGACCCTGCCTGCTTTTTGTTTCGCAACTTGCCTGTCGTTATCAATAAACCCGCCTTTAAACTGAAGCTGTCTTGGTCTGCGACTGAGCCGTTACATAAGCATCCAACCATAGATATGATGTAGGTGATCTACTGTACAATACTACTTAAGATTAACGAAGAGGTTTCCTCCTCTTTTAATTATTAAACATAACTGTGTGAATTTATTGTCTGTTGTTTTTATGAGGAGAGATGACAATAGCTGTATCCATGAATGTTGCTACTGTCATCAATTTACTTTTATACCAACTGATATTGTAATTTGAGAAAGATGCACAATTATTTTCCCAGATCAGCTGGACAAAGGCCTGGATATTAAAGCCAGCACATTGGCATAAAGTGAAGCCTGGTGTGAGATGCCCAGACTAATGATCCAAAATGCTATAAAACCTTCACCATGTATTTCCACTTGATTTGTCACATTTGTCAAGTATTTTTTTAAACACAATTTCCTTTTTGTGATAAAAGATATAAAACTGCATTCCCACAATAATGTACAAAGGAAGACAACATTGCACAACACACATCATCACAGTGCAAGACGTTTATGACAAAAGTGCTTTCAGCACAGAAAAAAAGAATAGAGTATTAACAGGTAGAAGTCGTATCTTAGAAAATATGAATTTGTAAAAATAAACCTATCACTAAAGTTGTTAAATCTTCCAGTGAACTTGTTAAACTTTACAGCTCAAATAAATGTCAAATAAACGTTATTTTAATATGCAAACATGGCATGTTGAAGATGCAAATCGTGTTTTTCCATATGCCATTACACACAATTGCATACTAGGCCTGCTGCTCATTCACTGATATCAATGAAATAAATAACAGATAACAGATGATGTTGCAATTTTCTGGAAAGACACTTCAAATCATATGGCCCTGTAGTTTTGTAAATGAAAATTTTGTCCTTGTAGAGGAAAATATTGAATTTACTTTTGTTATAATTAAACAGTTTAACCTTTTATCTGTGTATACAATATATAATATAATATGTATCTGCCCTTTCTCACTCAAGTAATGTTTGTCTTTCCAAGTCCAATATTTGCTTACTGTGTGAGACGTTAACATGACACAAGCTTTGTACAGTGGATTCTTAAGAAACTTAAGAAACATTTCATCACCTCCCAGATCATTTATGGATGGTCATCTGAACCAAAACATGAGGTCAGCTGATGGAATTATTAAACTGTCAAGGGTCACTTTAGTTGTTTCAGTAAATCTTGGAGAGGATGTGGCTACTACATTTACATTTATTTATTTAGCAGACGCTTTTATCCAAAGCGACTTACAGAAGTGCATACAGTAAGTATAGCGACAGTACGGGGACAGGATGTGTACAGTTCCACAATGAGACAGTTCTCAGCTGAGAGCAAGGTCTGTTTGAGGACACAGTACTGTTAGATTTGTACAATTACAGCCTATAGGGCAACTAATACGATACACTTTCAAATGGCGACTTCAACAACTTCAAATGGCGCAATGAGCGTCAGGGTAAAGGCGGCAACAAGAAACAATTTAAAAAGCACAATTTAGAAAGCACAGCAATTTACGACAGCACTGATGGGTGGGGGGGGGGGGGGGGGGCAGCAATTGTGTGCTGGGTCAGTCCAGGTAGAGTCTGAAGAGGTGTGTCTTCAGGCCCCGCCTGAAGGAATGGGGTGAAGAAGCTGTCCGTAGCGAGACAGGGAGTTCGGTCCACCACTGGGGAGCGATGTAGATGAAACACCTTTGCCTTGCAGAATGAGTACCTCCTGCCTTGACCATGCAAGGAGCGAGGCGTCCAGTTGCTGCTGAGCGCAGGGGTCGGGCTGGTGTGTAGGGCTGGATGAGTTCTTGGAGGTAGGCAGGGGCTGTCCTGTTGATTGCAGAGAAGGCGAGGGTCAGGGTCTTGAATCTGATCCTGGCAGCGACAGGAAGCCAGTGGAGGGATTTCAGCAGGGGAGTGACATGGGAGAATTTGGGGAGGTTGAAGATCAGTTGGGCAGCTGCATTCTGGATGAGCTGGAGAGGCTGGGTGGTGCAGGCTGGGAGGCCTGCGAGGAGAGCATTGCAGTAGTCCAGTCGAGGGAGAACTGTGGCCTGGATAAGGAGCTGCGTCGCGTATGTTGTCAGGAACGGACGAATCCTCCTGATGTTGTGGAGGAGGAATCGGCAGGCCCGTGACGTGCGAGCAATGTACTCCTTGAAGTCCAGGTTACTGTCGAGGATGACGCCCAAGCTCTTTGCTGACTGGGAGGATGGTATTGTGGTGCCATCGGCGGTGATGGAGAGGTCATGTAGGGGGGAAG